>NW_895027.1:0-815 GCF_000209065.1 Trypanosoma cruzi | reverse complement strand
GGCTCCGCCAGCCAAAGGCCTCGCCGCGAGGTGGGAATCAAAAAGGGGGTGGTGGGAAAGTAAGAAATAAAAAGTAAAGAAAAATCCGTCCTGTCGCTATCGGCTCCCTGGTTCCTTCAATCACCGTCCTCCAAAAATTCATAAGATAGAAAAGAATCGTGCAGAAACATCTCCGTTTCGTCAGGACATATTCATTTAGGTGACCAGCTCCCCCGCGAACATCCCTTTCACAAGTTAAAAATAAATAAATCAAAACAACATTAAATAAATTTTAAAATTAGGCGCACCGACGCTTCCCCCCACAAGTGGCGGGGCGGCGGTAGAAGATGTACATCAGCGCGCGGCCGTCGCAGAGAATGCACGGGCAGGCGGCACGGGGCCAGCACGCACAACCAAAGACACCGGAATATATACGTCCACACCGCTGCAGGGTGCTCAAATATACGCGGCGCAGGCGCCAGTCGGTGCTCCCGCGCGTGCGGGCAGTGGCCGCACACAACGGGACTCCAGACCGACGGCGCACGCGCCCCGCCCCGTCCTCAGCACGCAGCACCGGCGGTCGCCACAGCGGCACTGACCAGCAGCAGCAGCGGCACCGGCACCCACACAGGGCCGCCAGGACTGCGCGCGTCTTCAGGAGTCGGTGCCTTGGAGGTAGTTGTGGTCGTGTTCTTGGGCGCACTGGAGGTAGTAGTAGACGTAGTGGTAGTGGTAGTCGTGTTCTTCTTCGGGTCGCCCCCAGCAGCCTCAAACACAGCAGCATCGTACTGCCCCTCCTCCTGGAGGCGTGGCGCACACGCACGCACAGCAGAGGG
>NW_895026.1:0-815 GCF_000209065.1 Trypanosoma cruzi | reverse complement strand
GCCTTTCCTCCACTCCTCTGCAAGTTGCAGCGTCGGACCATCACGGCAGCCGCTGCAACGCGCCATCACAGCACCCGTGCGATGAAGCTTTCCCACTCGCACCGCCCAACCGCGGCCTGCAGGTGCCGCTGGCTCCAATGGGCAGTCGCGGATTTTTTGTCCCGCAGTCCCAATGGCGTTGGGCGGGGCGCTCGCACGGCTCGGTGGTCGGTGCGCCACGCAGCCGCACTGCAACGCCTGTCGGCAAAACAGTCAAGGCACACCGCCTCCGCAGCAACACAACGTGCAATCGGCAACAACACCGCCACATTATCGCCCATTTGTATTTTATGATTCACGTTGTCTGTCCGTTTGCCCCATCCCTGACACCAAAAAAAAATAGTCGCTCACCTTCACAGAGGGTGAAGTAAAAATCACAAAAGGAGGCACGATCCCACCGTCACGGCGCAGGCCAACACTCTCCTCCACCCACCGCCATTGCCGCACAGGAGACCGCAGTCACATCGCAGAGTCAGCACCACAATGTGCACCACACCACCGTGCAGTGAACAATGGGCGGGACGCAGCCATGCATCGCCCCGCTACATTTTCCCACCCCTCAAGTCTTGCGTGCCCGCACAAAGCAGCAAAAAGAATCAGAGTGCACACAAACCCAATCAACCCCCTCACTCGCTGAAGCACATTATTCGCATGGAGTGGCATCCAAGCACACAGCAGCAGTAGCAGGCTGCATGGAATTCCCCTGCCAGCCCTGCAAAGAGACACAACAACTCTGCGGAGTAAAAGTGGCAGCCCTCGGTTTGCCCGCAGTCACT
>NW_895025.1:0-815 GCF_000209065.1 Trypanosoma cruzi | reverse complement strand
GAGTGCGGCCCGCAGAGCACAGTCACTCTTCTTGTGTGCATGGGGACTGAGGGAAGCAAGAAAAAACACGACGGGAGTCGCGTCACTCCATCGGGAGAGTGAGCGCAGCAAAAAAAAAAAAAAAATCGGGGGAAAAGAAATGCTCACAAGACCGACACCGAAAGGACTGCCGGTGCGTAAAATGCACGCGCAAGGCACAAAAAATTTACTTTAAAGAGCGGCAGGGTGTGGCTGTGTGTGTGTGGCGCTGCGGGTGTCTGCCCGCCCTGGCCGCAAAGAAAACAAAACAAGAGGGAAAGAAATGTGTGCTCCGCCCCACCGGCCCTCGTCGCACGCCCACACGTCACGGCTCCCTCAGCGCGCCGTTCGTCGCGGCCCCTCCTCATGCGTGCAGCGGGCGAGGCGCACAGGGCCGTCGTCATGAGCGTGTCGGTGGGTGTGCGAGTGGAGCAGTTGGGCGGGAAACACACGGCACCCCTCACAGGAAGAGTGCAGAAGAAACAATTAAAAGAGGGAAGAGTAGAAAAAAAAAGAAATTCCATATTGATTGCCCCCAAAAGCAAAAAAGAGGGGATGGGAGATGGGAGATTAGAAAAAAACACGCACAAAAAAGTAAAAAAAAAAAAAAAACATGAATATTTTCCTTTACGGAGAGTAATCCACTACCAGGGGTGTGTGCGTCGGTGGTGGGGAAGGGCTGAGATGCTCCATGCAGAGGCCACACACTCCTCAAGAAGCGGCAATCCCCCACAATCCAAGCAGAAGGAGCAGCGGCAGCAGTCCGCCTCCGCAAACAGTGCTGCCACCATGTGCCC
>NW_895024.1:0-815 GCF_000209065.1 Trypanosoma cruzi | reverse complement strand
ATATTATTTTGTGTTTTCGAGTAGTATAGGGCTTCTTCCCTGCCTCCCCGTTCCGGCGTCTACCCGCCTGACGTCACAATCACTTTACGCGGCTTCGACAACTTAAAGTTCGGCAGTTGAAGAAGCGACAAAAGCCGATGTCGTCCCACAGCCGCCAGAGCCATTAATGTTACCGTGACGACAGCCGTCAGCACGCTCCCTCCCTGCGGTCGCTTCTCTGGCACAGCATTGCTAACCTCCTCCACTGCCGCAGTCAAGTGCAGCCATGCAACATCATCGCCACTAGCAACATTTGGGATACGGGCCGAAAGGGAAGACGCCGCACGATCAAGACGAAACCGCCGCTCCGGAAGTCGCAGAAAAAGACGAACCTCATTGACCGTCAGTGGAAGGCCGGTGAAGGAAAAGCTGCGCGTGGCGTCCAACGGCTGGGAGCGGAAAACAGCCCCAGTGGAACCGTGTACTACTTGCACATCTATGTACTGGCTGGCATTTAATGCCACCGAAACACTCCCTGCAATACTCAGGGTCTCCTGGGCACAAACAACGAAGACGCAGGATGAAGCCGTGAGAAACGCCAAGATCCCCGCAGCTATAAGAGTTAGTGTAGCAGAGCCTCTCATGGACATCTTGGGCAACACCTCCTATTTGTTTTTGTTTGTTTGTTTGTATTTCTCCTTCTTTTTCTTTTTAGTGGCTTTGCGATGATATTTGCCACTTTTTTTCTTCTTCACCGGCTGCACCACCTATCAACGTATTGCTCTCTCTGTAAACACAAGAAATGCGCAAATGAAGCAATAAATAAAAAGTAAAGA
>NW_895023.1:0-815 GCF_000209065.1 Trypanosoma cruzi | reverse complement strand
GCTCTCGGCACTCACAACAGCACTTTCAAATTCCTGCATCAGAGCCCGCATCATCGACTCAACAATTAACTTCGCCTCGGAAAGATCCTCCACCTCCACCTCGAGCGACTTCACATGCTGCTGAAGCTCTTCCTCACGACTCTTTGCGTCACGCACTCTCCCCTCCAGTTCAACTAGATACCGTTCCCCCGACACAATCTCCGACCGCACAGTATCAGCCTGCGACACCAACTCTGAAACAACCTGCCTCGCCGCCACTTCCCCCTTCACCACCGATGCCACATGATCCTGGAGGTCGTTCGTGCGTTCCTCCAGCTCCGCCTCCAGGCGCTTCGCAGCCTCCTCCTTCTCCCTTGCAGCGGCACAGCGACGGCGAGCGGCATCCTCGGCAGCAGCAGCACGCTCTTGGAGGTCGTTCGTGCGCACCTCCAGCTCCGCCTCCAGGCGCTTCGCAGCCTCCTCCTTCTCCCTTGCAGCGGCACAGCGACGGCGAGCGGCATCCTCGGCAGCAGCAGCACGCTCTTGGAGGTCGTTCGTGCGTTCCTCCAGCTCCGCCTCCAGGCGCTTCGCAGCCTCCTCCTTCTCCCTTGCAGCGGCACAGCGACGGCGAGCGGCATCCTCGGCAGCAGCAGCACGCTCTTGGAGGTCGTTCGTGCGTTCCCTCAGCTCCGCCTCAGGCGCTTCGCAGCCTCCTCCTTCTCCCTTGCAGCGGCACAGCGACGGCGAGCGGCATCCTCGGCAGCAGCAGCACGCTCTTGGAAGTCGTTCGTGCGTTCCTCAGCTCCGCCTTCAGGCGCTTCGCAGCCTCCTCTTCT
>NW_895022.1:0-814 GCF_000209065.1 Trypanosoma cruzi | reverse complement strand
CACGCGGTTCATGCGACGGGTCCCCCCTTTCTTCGCACAAAGAGAGTGCCGAATCGCCGCGTCGTCACCGCTGGCGTGTGGGCGACAGGGCGCAAACATCAATAAACTGTAGCATGGGGACGGTAACGCGTACGGAGAAGGCCTCAAAAGCACGACGGAGAGAGCGCCGAGTAAGGCACACAGGGCAAAAAGGGAGACAGCGGGAGTTTTCTATTCACCTAAACTGCCACCACACATCACCGTGCACGCACCTCCTCGTGCTCAAAGCAAGAGTAGAATGTTCATTTCCCAAAATTAGTGATATGTTCAACAATGGAGCGTGTGGGACGTCCAAAGACGTCGTACAAACATTACGCGGAACAAGGGTCCCGGACTGTGCAGGTGGGCTACGCCTGCTCTACATCCCCCCGCTCTCGTTGTTGCTGCTGCTGCTGTTTTTGTTCCTGCTGGCCGGACCCCTCCGCCTTCAGGTTCTCGTGGATGCGCTTCAGCGTCCAGTCAAACACGTAGTCCACGTGGTACCCCTCCCTAATGAAGAGCTCTCGGAAGAGCCGTTTCAGGTAGCTGTAGTCCGGCTTGTCCTCGAAGCGCAGGCTTCGGGTGTAGTTGAGGTACGCGGCGAACTCCGCGGGAAAGCCCTTGCACAGCGTCTCCACGGGCGTTGTCTGCTTGCGCTCGGATATGCGAGAGTACTTTTCCTGCTTCGTGTGCGCTTTCAGGCCCTGCCACGGCAGTGAGCCACGCAAGAAATACATCAGGATGTAGCCGATGCCCTCCAGGTCGTCGCGACGGCTCTGCTCAATGCCAAGATGCG
>NW_895021.1:0-814 GCF_000209065.1 Trypanosoma cruzi | reverse complement strand
TCTCTCTCTTTCTCTCCTTTTTTTCCTTTCTTTTTGCCCCTCGCTCTCACACACCGCGCAGAACCAAGCAACCAAGCACACAGCTAAACAAACACAGCAAGATGGCGAAGGGCAAGAAGAGCGGCGAGGCGAAGGGGACGCAGAAGCGCCAGAAGAAGATCCTGCGCGAGAACATCCGTGGAATCACCCGCGGGTCCATCCGCCGCCTGGCGCGCCGTGGCGGCGTGAAGCGCATCTCCGGCATCATCTACGACGAGGTGCGTGGCGTGATCAAGTCGTTCGTGGAGGGCGTCGTGCGCGACGCCACGGCGTACACGGAGTACTCCCGCAAGAAGACCGTCACGGCCGTGGACGTCGTGAACGCGCTGCGCAAGCGCGGCAAGATCCTGTACGGCTACGCGTGAGGACCCACTTGTTAGAGGCATCAGTCGCGGCGGGTGGACTGGCGGCAACGCCATGCCCCCGCAACTATAGATAGATTAGCAACGGTGATAGGAAGGGAGCAAGACACTTGGGGCTGCTCGGCTGACGGCCACACGTAGATATATATATATACACATGTGTGTGTGTGCGTGTGCAGTGAGGCACGCTCCCCTCTGTGATCACCAGTCCTCATGGGCGTCCAGCTGCACCTTCTCTCTCTTTCTCTCCTTTTTTTTCTTTCTTTTTGCCCCTCGCTCTCACACACCGCGCAGAACCAAGCAACCAAGCACACAGCTAAACAAACACAGCAAGATGGCGAAGGGCAAGAAGAGCGGCGAGGCGAAGGGGACGCAGAAGCGCCAGAAGAAGATCCTGCGCGAGAACGTCCGTG
>NW_895020.1:0-814 GCF_000209065.1 Trypanosoma cruzi | reverse complement strand
GGTGAGAGTCAGAGACACTCTCTGTCAATATCTGTTTGCGTGTTCATGCACTGAACACCAAACAACCCTGAATTATCCGCTGCTTGGAGGAATTTCGCGAGCTCTTGCCCACAAGGGTGCTGCACTCGGCTGATCGTTTTCGAGCGGCTGCTGCATCACACGTTGTGGTCCAAATTTTTGTTTCCAATTATGAATGTTGAGAGTCAGAGACGCTCTCTGTCAATATCTGTTTGCGTGTTCTCACACTGAACACCAAACAACCCTGAATTATCCGCTGCTTGGAGGAATTTCGCGAGCTCTTGCCCACAAGGGTGCTGCACTCGGCTGATCGTTTTCGAGCGGCTGCTGCATCACACGTTGTGGTCCAAATTTTTGTTTCCAATTATGGATGGTGAGAGTCAGAGACACTCTCTGTCACTATCTGTTTGCGTGTTCATGCACTGAACACCAAACAACCCTGAATTATCCGCTGCTTGGAGGAATTTCGCGAGCTCTTGCCCACACGGGTGCTGCACTCGGCTGATCGTTTTCGAGCGGTGGCTGCATCACACGTTGTGGTCCAAATTTTTGTTTCCGATTATGAATGGTGAGAGTCAGAGACACTCTCTGTCACCATCTGTTTGCGTGTTCACACACTGAACACCAAACAACCCTGAATTATCCGCTGCTTGGAGGAATTTCGCGAGCTCTTGCCCACACGGGTGCTGCACTCGGCTGATCGTTTTCGAGCGGTGGCTGCATCACACGTTGTGGTCCAAATTTTTGTTTCCGATTATGAATGGTGAGAGTCAGAGACACTCTCTGTCAATATCTG
>NW_895019.1:0-814 GCF_000209065.1 Trypanosoma cruzi | reverse complement strand
CTCACGCGTTTTCGTCGTCAGACTGACAGGAAACTGTGAATTTCATCACGCGTCGCAGCCGCATCTCTCACCCGTGCGCGTCCTCTTTGGTTTTGTTTTTTCCCATCGTTTCCCGAACTGGGGAGGGAGCCTCGACGCGCGCACCGTCACCGCAAACTCTCGCGCAACCGGGCAGTGGCGCCACGCGCGGCACCGACAGCGCGCCACCGGCCCAAGGGTCGCTGCGCTTCACGACCGGCGTGTCTCTTTCTCGGGGCGCCGATGCACCCAAGCGCCCAGCGTCACGGAGCGGTGGGTCTCAAGACGCGCCTTTCCTGGCCATGCGAGGGGAGGCGCGGGGGCCAGCCGGCGAGGTTGCGGCGGGCGGGGCGGCTGTCAGACCTGTTGAGTTTGTTTTTGGCCATCACGCAAGCGCGTTCACGGGGCCACGCGCCCTCGCGCACAAGAGTTGGTTGCTTCCATCAGCAGCGGCGTGCGCCCACCACAACCCACCTCCGGGCAATTCGGCCCTCTCTTTCTCTTTCTCTCTCTTGCGCTTTCGGGCGGGCCCGCCACCAACCGTTTGCACAGGCAGGGCGCCAGACAGGGCAGGATGTTACGTGCGCGCCGTTGCGCAAGAAAGAAAAACGACAACAATAGCAGGAAGTGGGAGGGAGGGGAGCGGGCGCTCAGCCGAAAGGTGATTTTTATTGTTCCGTTCTCAATGCGTCGCTCAAACTGTTTGGACCTCGAACAACATGTCTCCATCGTAGCGCGTGTGTGTGTGTGCGGGCGTGCGCGTCGCTGGGCCGCAAAACCGCGCAGCGAGAGCAGA
>NW_895018.1:0-814 GCF_000209065.1 Trypanosoma cruzi | reverse complement strand
ACCCGCGTCCCCGGATGACATTGTGAGCGTGTTTGCGACTGAGCTAAAAAAATGCGGTCGCGCGACTCCTTTTCACGTAAAGTATTAATGTCGATCTTCGAACAATCGAGCACATTTGCGTTGTCCCCTGGAAAACGAAAAAGACGTGTTTAGGATGCGCAGCCGCAGCGTGGTTACTACTGTAAGTCGTCATATATCTAACGTCCGGGGCAGCCGCTGCAACTTGGATAATTCGACACGTCGTGCTGTATCTAGCGTCCGGGGCCACCGCCCTACCATTTTTTATTTCTTGCGGCGGCCAACCCCGGCAGTAAGGACAAAAAAAAGAATCGCGTTTTCTTTAATGTTTTTCCTGTTTGGGGGCGGGGATCTTTGTTTTCTATGATTGCCTCTTTTTTTTTGTCTGTTCCAGGTTGGTTTTGAGGACGCTTGATGTGCCTGCTGGGTGATCGCCGGCTTTTTTATTGGTGATTGCGTATTTTTGGCTTACCGGTGTGCCGCTCAGCGCCATTTTGTTTTACTTCTTTTCTGCTTATTGGGGCGTGTTGTTATTCTTCACGCGTCAGCACACACCGAGCAACATGTCAAAAAAAAAAATGCAGGTTTTTTCCCCCTCGCGAGGGCCTCGGCAGCCACAATCCTGTGCGTGCGTGCATTCTCAGCGTTTTAAGCACGGCATGTGTGTGCATGTGTGTGTGTGTTTGTCAGCGCACTATACTTGCAGAGCAGCTGTGCGCCACAAGAGAGTCTGAAGAAAGCAACGGCAGAGAGAGGCAGATAAGCACACACGCAAATTACTCATATCATCACACAC
>NW_895017.1:0-814 GCF_000209065.1 Trypanosoma cruzi | reverse complement strand
CAAGCAGCGGATAATTCAGGTTTGTTTGGTGTCCAGTGTGTGAACACGCAAACAGATATTGACAGAGAGTGCCTCTGACCCCCATCATTCATAATTGGAAACAAAAATTTAGACCACAACATGTGATGCAGCAGCCGCTCGAAAACGATCAGCCGAGTGCAGCACCCGTGTGGGCAAGAGCTCGCGAAATTCCTCCAAGCAGCGGATAATTCAGGGTTGTTTGGTGTCCAGTGTGTGAACACGCAAACAGATATTGACAGAGAGTACCTCTGACCCCCATCATTCATAATTGGAAACAAAAATTTAGACCACAACATGTGATGCAGCAGCCGCTTGAAAACGATCAGCCGAGTGCAGCACCCGTGTGGGCAAGAGCTCGCGAAATTCCTCCAAGCAGCGGATAATTCAGGGTTGTTTGGTGTCCAGTGTGTGAACACGCAAACAGATATTGACAGAGAGTGCCTCTGACCCCCATCATTCATAATTGGAAACAAAAATTTAGACCACAACATGTGATGCAGCAGCCGCTCGAAAACGATCAGCCGAGTGCAGCACCCGTGTGGGCAAGAGCTCGCGAAATTCCTCCAAGCAGCGGATAATTCAGGGTTGTTTGGTGTCCAGTGTGTGAACACGCAAACAGATAGTGACAGAGAGTACCTCTGACTCCCACCATTCATAATTGGAAACAAAAATTTAGACCACAACATGTGATGCAGCAGCCGCTCGAAAACGATCAGCCGAGTGCAGCACCCGTGTGGGCAAGAGCTCGCGAAATTCCTCCAAGCAGCGGATAGTTCAGGGTTGTTTGGTGTCC
>NW_895016.1:0-814 GCF_000209065.1 Trypanosoma cruzi | reverse complement strand
GGAACGGCAGCGTCAGACATGTTTTGCGTTCTTAAATTCCTTTCGTGCACTCTCAGCAGGATCTTCACCAAACACAAAGACAACACACAGGGAAGGGGCAGGAGGAGCAGTGAGCGGACAGCACGCGGCACGAGAAATCGCACCAAAACAACACGGTGAGAAGAATGGGCACAAAGGACAGACCACCACAAACACGCCCTTCAGGTTCTCTATAGTGCTTTTCCACAGCACCGTCGCGAATGCACACACGGAAGAAGGGCTGCTGCAGCCCCCAGCACTGGGGATGAGAAACAAAAACAAACAAAAATAAAAACGAAACAAGAGTTCTAGTAATGGAAAAACGGGCATGACGTCGTCTCCACCGGTGACAAGTTCATATCGTTATCTACCAGGTGCGCCAGCGACACGGATCGCGAGAACGCACGGTTGAGCCAAAATAAATCCCTACTTCTTCGGCGCCTTCTTCACGGCTTTCTTGGGTGCCTTCTTTGCCGCATGCTTCTTGGCACTCTTAGTAACAGCCTTCTTGGCTGCTGCAGGCTTCTTCTTGGGGGCGGCCCTCTTCTTCGCAGCAGGCTTCTTCACGGCTGGTTTCTTAGCAGTCTTCTTGGCGGGAGTCCTCTTAGCCACTGCCTTCTTCGGCGCGGCCTTCTTCGGCGAGGCCTTCTTGAGCGGAACGGCAGCGTCAGACATGTTTTGCGTTCTTAAATTCCTTTCGTGCACTCTCAGCAGGATCTTCACCAAACACAAAGACAACACACAGGGAAGGGGCAGGAGGAGCAGTGAGCGGACAGCACGCGGCACGAGAAATCGC
>NW_895015.1:0-814 GCF_000209065.1 Trypanosoma cruzi | reverse complement strand
AAAGTATCCTTCTTTGCTTACCGCCATTCATGCCTTTCTTTTTCTTTCCCTCTCTTTCTGTGTGTATGCGCGTGTATGTATGTTCCCATACAAATATATTTGCCTGCTGCTGCTGGTGGTGGTGGTGGTGGTGCATCCTGCTTTTCCTTTACTTATTGCCTTTCTGTGTAATGAACGTTGTCTGTTTGCTTCTGTGAAATATGCTTGAGCAAAGAGCAAATCATCTGCACCAAAAACATTACCCCGTCAGCAAGGAGGAACGAAGAAGATCCGGCTGCCTTGACACGCAATCGAGGGAAAATTCAAGAAGATAAGAAATTCGAAGAAACCAAAAGACAAAGAAAGGGGGGGAAATGAAGCTGCTTATTGCCGTCGTCGTTGCAGTCGCCGCTGTTGCCATGTCTTTTGTGATCGACAGTCCAGCGAATTGGGTGTTTGACCCAAAAACACTCAAGGCTGTTTCCCACCGTGGCATTGAGGCCGCACGCGTTCAACACGGCGTTAACGCCACACCGGAACAAGTGATAGAAAAAGTCATCAACGAGCTTACGAAAACATACCCTCGTTACGCGGTGTATTCCGGCAGGTGGCTCTGGAACAACGCCGGTGGAGCAATGGGCTCCATGACGGTACTGCATTGCTCTTTTACGGAGTATGTTATCATCTTTGGTACCGCCGTCGGCACGGAGGGTCACACGGGCCGATTTCACTGGGCAGAGGACTTCTTTACAATTCTTTATGGCGAGCAGTGGGCATCTTTGCCAAAGGTGGCGAATCCGGAGATTTACAAACCAGGGGACCAGCACTATCTCCC
>NW_895014.1:0-814 GCF_000209065.1 Trypanosoma cruzi | reverse complement strand
GGCCACCACCGCAGCCGCAGCCGCACAAACCACGAAACAGATGGAATCAGTGCGATTGCAGAACTCGCACACCGTCTTGCAAACCAGAAGTTTAAAAAGCAATATGAAACAAGAATTCAAAAAAAAAAAAAAATGGAAAAAACTTAGGCTTCTGCGGGAATCGAACCCGCGTCCCCGGATGACATTGTGAGCGTGTTTGCCACTGAGCTAAAAAAATGCGGTCGCGCGACTCCTTTTCACGTAAAGTATTAATGTCGATCTTCGAACAATCGAGCACATTTGCGTTGTCCCCTGGAAAACGAAAAAGACGTGTTTAGGATGCGCAGCCGCAGCGTGGTTACTACTGTAAGTCGTCATATATCTAACGCCCGAGGCCACCGCTGCAGCTTGGATAATTCGACACGTCGTGCTGTATCTAACGTCCGGGGCAGCCGCTGCAACTTGGATAATTCGACACGTCGTCCCGTATCTAACGTCCGGGGCAGCCGCTGCAACTTGGATAATTCGACACGTCGTGCTGTATCTAGCGTCCGGGGCCACCGCCCTACCATTTTTTATTTCTTGCGGCGGCCAACCCCGGCAGTAAGGACAAAAAAAAGAATCGCGTTTTCTTTAATGTTTTTCCTGTTTGGGGGCGGGGATCTTTGTTTTCTATGATTGCCTCTTTTTTTTTGTCTGTTCCAGGTTGGTTTTGAGGACGCTTGATGTGCCTGCTGGGTGATCGCCGGCTTTTTTATTGGTGATTGCGTATTTTTGGCTTACCGGGTGTGCCGCTCAGCGCCATTTTGTTTTACTTCTTTTCTGCTTATTGGGG
>NW_895013.1:0-814 GCF_000209065.1 Trypanosoma cruzi | reverse complement strand
CATTGAGCTCACGCTGACGAGCGTTGCGTCTGATTCGAAGGGGACGGCGATCGCGGTGCGCAACGAGGGAGAGGTCCCCTGCGAAAATGTTCATCCACACATCACCATCGCGAACGCGCCGGGTGTTCCGCCTGTGTACAGCAACGAGCTGCTAGACGATTCCCATGCGGATGACCCGTGCCGCACCGTCGACAGTCTCCCCGCCGGCACACGCGTCACCGGGACATTTGTCTTCAGGTAGCCGTGAGGGACACTGCGGTGCTCGCCGCTGGCTGCAGTGGCATCCTCTGCCACCCCATGCTGGGCTCGTGGGTGCTGGTGGCCGTGGTGGTGTAAGCACCTGCTTTGTGACTGCATCGCCGAGTGTAGTGCATGACGTTCCCACACTCCCGTGGCGACCCCGCTTCCCACATTCAGTACTGTGATGGTTCTATGGACTTCCGCTGTTGTTTTCTAGGAGCCTGTGGAGGGGATGATCGCGAGGAGGGCTGGCTATTTAAATTAATATGTATCCTGATAAAACGAATACACTTTTTTACGACACTTTTCTACCGTATGTTTTTTGGCATGACCACGGCTGTGGGGGATTAGGGAACCGATAGCCGCCAGATAATTTTGTAAATTTAATTTTACCATCTCACCCACTCTCTTTTGATTCTCACATTGCGGCGGGGTCCTGTGGCTGGAGAGCCCCAAAATTTGACACTTCGTAAATTATTAATATATATATGTATGTATATATGTATCCAATCCGAATAGAGCGCAGCATGTCACGAGAGTGGCTATCGGAATACATATGTGGACATATACTTAC
>NW_895012.1:0-814 GCF_000209065.1 Trypanosoma cruzi | reverse complement strand
CAAACCAGAAGTTTAAAAAGCAATATGAAACAAGAATTCAAAAAAAAATGGAAAAAACTTAGGCTTCTGCGGGAATCGAACCCGCGTCCCCGGATGACATTGTGAGCGTGTTTGCCACTGAGCTATAAAAATGCGGTCGCGCGACCCCTTTTCACGTAAAGTATTAATTTCGATCTTCGAACAATCGAGCACATTTGCGTTGTCCCCTGGAAAACGAAAACGACATGTTTAGGGTGCGCCGCCGCAGCGTGGTTACTACGATAAGTTCGTCATATATCTCTCGTACGGGGCCGCAGCCGCAGCGTGGTTACTACGATTCGTCGTGTTGTATCCAACGTCCGGGGCAGCCGCTGCAACTTGGATAATTCGACACGTCGTCCTGTATCTAACGTCCGGGGCAGCCGCTGCAAACTTGGATAATTCGACACGTCGTCCTGTATCCAACGTCCGGGGCCACCGCCCTACCATTTTTTATTTCTTGCAGCGGCCAACCCCGGCAGTAAGGACAAAAAAAAGAATCGCGTTTTCTTTAATGTTTTTCCTGTTTGGGGGCGGGGATCTTTGTTTTCTATGATTGTCTCTTTTTTTTTGTCTGTTCCAGGTTGGTTTTTAGGACGCTTGATGTGCCTGCTGGGTGATCGCCGGCTTTTTTATTGGTGATTGCGTATTTTTGGCTTACCGGTGTGCCGCTCAGCGCCATTTTGTCTTACTTCTTTTCTGCTTATTGGGGCGTGTTGTTATTCGTCACGCGTCAGCACACACCGAGCAACATGTCAAAAAAAAACAAAATGCAGGCTTTTCCCCCCTCGCGAGG
>NW_895011.1:0-814 GCF_000209065.1 Trypanosoma cruzi | reverse complement strand
TAGTTCAGGGTTGTTTGTGTCCCAGTGTGTGCACACGCAAACATACATGAAAGAGAGTGCCTCTGACTCCCACCATTCATAATTCAAAACAAAAATTTAGACCACAGCGTGTGGTGCAGCAGCCGCTCGAAAACGATCCGCCGAGTGCAGCACCATTGTGGGCAAGAGCTCGCGAAATTCCTCCAAGCAGCGGATAGTTCAGGGTTGTTTGGTGTCCAGTGTGTGAACACGCAAACATACATTGAAAGAGAGTGCCTCTGACTCCCACCATTCATAATTCAAAACAAAAATTTAGACCACAGCGTGTGGTGCAGCAGCCGCTCGAAAACGATCCGCCGAGTGCAGCACCCTTGTGGGCAGGAGCTCGCGAAATTCCTCCAAGCAGCGGATAGTTCCGGGTTGTTTGGTGTCCAGTGTGTGAACACGCAAACACACATTGAAAGAGAGTGCCTCTGACTCCCGCCATTCATAATTCAAAACAAAAATTTAGACCACAACGTGTGGTGCAGCAGCCGCTCGAAAACGATCCGCCGAGTGCAGCACCCTTGTGGGCAGGAGCTCGCGAAATTCCTCCAAGCAGCGGATAGTTCCGGGTTGTTTGGTGTCCAGTGTGTGAACACGCAAACACACATTGAAAGAGAGTGCCTCTGACTCCCGCCATTCATAATTCAAAACAAAAATTTAGACCACAACGTGTGGTGCAGCAGCCGCTCGAAAACGATCCGCCGACTGCAGCACCATTGTGGGCAAGAGCTCGCGAAACTCCTCCAAGCAGCGGATAATTCAGGGTTGTTTGGTGTCCCAGTGTGTGCAC
>NW_895010.1:0-814 GCF_000209065.1 Trypanosoma cruzi | reverse complement strand
CAGGCGTGTGACCAAGTCAAAATTGGGAGTCTTTCGGGAAGGCAATTTGCCTATGGAAGCCCCTATCACCGCGAACATTGAGGGAGTGAAGGTGATGCTGTACACTTGGAAAAGGTGCTTTTCGGGGGAGAAAAAGGAAAATGTGTTCCATCTTTGGGTCATGGACCATAACCGCACGTTTTCTGTTGGACCCCTTGCCATGGATAATAATTTGGAACTTTTCCACGCCCTGCTGTACTCGGATGGTGCGTTGCACATTTTACAGGATGGGATTATTAAAGCAAGCAACACCATTTCACTTGTATTACTGAGAGGGGCTACAGATGATCAATTACGTCTTGAAGAGTTGGGCACAGCTGGATTCCTCCTTCTCTGAGTTGTACACACCCACGGCGGGTCTGGTTGGTTTCCTTTCCAACGCATTGTCCGGTGGTGACACGTGGATCGACGATTACCTTTGCGTGAATGCAATTGTGACGAAGAATGCAATGAAGGCCAAAGATGGGTTTGAATTCACGGGGCCTTGGGTCCGGGGCAATATGGCCCGTGAGCAGCCGGGAGCATAATGGGCCGCACAACTTTGTAAGCTGTGATTTCACTATTGTGGCGACGGTGATGATCCAAAATTTTTCGAAGTTGAGCCCTTCTCTACCGGGTGCGGGTCTGGATGCACCCGTCAGCACGAGCTTAATTGGGCTTTCGCACGACGCGGACGGTAGGTGGGAGACAGTGTTTTACGGAATAAAAACAGCATCGGGCAGCACTTGGGAGCCGGGGGAAAAAATACCAGGTGGCGCTCATGCTGCAGGACGGC
>NW_895009.1:0-814 GCF_000209065.1 Trypanosoma cruzi | reverse complement strand
ATTTTGTTTTTTTTTGACATGTTGCTCGGTGTGTGCTGACGCGTGACGAATAACAACACGCCCCAATAAGCAGAAAAGAAGTAAAACAAAATGGCGCTGAGCGGCACACCGGTAAGCCAAAAATACGCAATCACCAATAAAAAAGCCGGCCATCACCCAGCAGGCACATCAAGCCTCTTAAAAACCAACCTGGAACAGACAAAAAAAAAGAGACAATCATAGAAAACAAAGATCCCCGCCCCCAAACAGGAAAAACATTAAAGAAAACGCGATTCTTTTTTTGTCCTTACTGCCGGGGTTGGCCGCTGCAAGAAATAAAAAATGGTAGGGCGGTGGCCCCGGACGTTGGATACAACACGACGTGTCGAATTATCCAAGTTGCAGCGGCTGCCCCGGACGTTGGATACAGGACGACGTGTCGAATTATCCAAGTTGCAGCGGCTGCCCCGGACGTTGGATACAACACGACGAATCGTAGTAACCACGCTGCGGCTGCGGCCCCGTACGAGAGATATATGACGACTTATCGTAGTAACCACGCTGCGGCGGCGCACCCTAAACATGTCGTTTTCGTTTTCCAGGGGACAACGCAAATGTGCTCGATTGTTCGAAGATCGAAATTAATACTTTACGTGAAAAGGGGTCGCGCGACCGCATTTTTATAGCTCAGTGGCAAACACGCTCACAATGTCATCCGGGGACGCGGGTTCGATTCCCGCAGAAGCCTAAGTTTTTTCCATTTTTTTTTGAATTCTTGTTTCATATTGCTTTTTAAACTTCTGGTTTGCAGGACGTGTGTGCGAGTTCTGCAATC
>NW_895008.1:0-814 GCF_000209065.1 Trypanosoma cruzi | reverse complement strand
GGGCAAGAGCTCGCGAAATTCCTCCAAGCAGCGGATAGTTCAGGGTTGTTTGGTGTCCAGTGTGTGAACACGCAAACAGATAGTGACAGAGAGTGTCTCTGACTCCCACCATTCATAATTGGAAACAAAAATTTGGACCACAACGTGTGATGCAGCAGCCGCTCGAAAACGATCAGCCGAGTGCAGCACCCTTGTGGGCAAGAGCTCGCGAAATTCCTCCAAGCAGCGGATAATTCAGGGTTGTTTGGTGTCCAGTGTGTGAACACGCAAACAGATAGTGACAGAGAGTGTCTCTGACTCCCACCATTCATAATTGGAAACAAAAATTTGGACCACAACGTGTGATGCAGCAGCCGCTCGAAAACGATCAGCCGAGTGCAGCACCCTCGTGGGCAAGAGCTCGCGAAATTCCTCCAAGCAGCGGATAGTTCAGGGTTGTTTGGTGTCCAGTGTGTGAACACGCAAACAGATATTGACAGAGAGTGTCTCTGACTCCCACCATTCATAATTGGAAACAAAAATTTGGACCACAACGTGTGATGCAGCAGCCGCTCGAAAACGATCAGCCGAGTGCAGCACTCTCGTGGGCAAGAGCTCGCGAAATTCCTCCAAGCAGCGGATAGTTCAGGGTTGTTTGGTGTCCAGTGTGTGAACACGCAAACAGATATTGACAGAGAGTGTCTCTGACTCCCACCATTCATAATTGGAAACAAAAATTTGGACCACAACGTGTGATGCAGCCGCCGCTCGAAAACGATCAGCCGAGTGCAGCACCCTCGTGGGCAAGAGCTCGCGAAATTCCTCCAAGCAGCGG
>NW_895007.1:0-814 GCF_000209065.1 Trypanosoma cruzi | reverse complement strand
GTGCGTGCTGATCATTGGCCGAGCTTTTTGCACTGATCCGCTACGCCTTGTCCCAACTACGGGTGCGTCGGCTGGGCTTTCATGTATCTAGAGGATGTTTCTTTCGGTGATGAGGAGTACGACGAAACGAAAAAACGTGATGACGCGTTTTGGCTACAATTTGAGCGGTGTCTTCGCTGTGAAGAGCTCCTTGGCTCATGAGGCCGAAAACTCAGTGTTCGACGCTGCGTGGGAAGCGTTTGCGAATACTATGCCGCAGGCCGTGATTGTGTTTGGCTCACCGATAAAAGACACCGCGAAGTTCATTAAGAGGATGCTGACGGACAATCGCACCGCTAGCGCTTACCTGCTTGTTCCCTCGGCGGTGCAGGACATCACCGTCGAAACGTGGCGTTCTGCCGTGGCTGGTGGTATTAAGTTTGTGTCTGGGCAGGTGATCGCGACGGGGACGAACCCGCTGGCGGAGGATATTCAGTACGCCGCCATCCAGCGCTTTCAGGGGGTGATGCGGAGCTACATGGAGAAATTTTTGCCGGAAAGCAGTAGTCTTCGCAAGAACTTCCCCGACGATGATATTGCGGGCGAGATGATGGTTGCAGGGTGGATAGCGGGCGAGATACTTTCACAGGCTTTGAACAACCGCGAGTGGCTTAAGGACATTAATACGTTTTTGGCTTCTCTGTTCAACCAACGTCGGTATATGGTCGACAACCTTGTGATTGGCGACTACGGAGGCAGTTGCCAAGGGGTGGCTGAGTCAGAGGGCGCCATGTGTTACTGCAACCAAGGTGGCCGGACCGTGTACATGAAAAAG
>NW_895006.1:0-814 GCF_000209065.1 Trypanosoma cruzi | reverse complement strand
GTGATGCAGCGGCCGCTCGAAAACGATCAGCCGAGCGCAGCACCCGTGTGGGCAAGAGCTCGCGAAATTCCTCCAAGCAGCGGATAGTTCAGGGTTGTTTGGTGTCCAGTGTGTGAACACGCAAACAGATATTGACAGAGAGTGCCTCTGACTCCCACCATTCACAATCAGAAACAAAAATTTGGACCACAACGTGTGATGCAGCGGCCGCTCGAAAACGATCAGCCGAGTGCAGCACCCGTGTGGGCAAGAGCTCGCGAAATTCCTCCAAGCAGCGGGTAATTCGGGTTTGTTTGGTGTCCAGTGTGTGAACACGCAAACAGATATTGACAGAGAGTGCCTCTGACTCCCACCATTCACAATCAGAAACAAAAATTTGGACCACAACGTGTGATGCAGCGGCCGCTCGAAAACGATCAGCCGAGTGCAGCACCCGTGTGGGCAAGAGCTCGCAAAATTCCTCCAAGCAGCGGATAGTTCAGGGTTGTTTGGTGTCCAGTGTGTGAACACGCAAACAGATATTGACAGAGAGTGTCTCTGACTCCCACCATTCACAATCGGAAACAAAAATTTGGACCACAACGTGTGATGCAGCAGCCGCTCGAAAACGATCAGCCGAGTGCAGCACCCGTGTGGGCAAGAGCTCGCGAAATTCCTCCAAGCAGCGGATAATTCGGGTTTGTTTGGTGTCCAGTGTGTGAACACGCAAACAGATATTGACAGAGAGTGCCTCTGACTCCCACCATTCACAATCAGAAACAAAAATTTGGACCACAACGTGTGATGCAGCGGCCGCTCGAAAACGATCAGCCGA
>NW_895005.1:0-814 GCF_000209065.1 Trypanosoma cruzi | reverse complement strand
ACGGCAGCGTGCGCCTATGCACCTTTCGTCGAACGTGGAAGCACGCGAGCACACGTCGACGGTTCTGGATCACCTGGTGACTCACATTGTTGGCGTACCCTTTTTTCTTGCCAGCAGCACCGAGGAGCGCGCACACGGATGCGGTTTGTCCTTGGCCACTGCGGCGTGCCCAGGAAATAAGCATGTGATGCATAAGCCAAGGAGGCGTCCGACATCGCACAGCTCACAGACGCATGGAGCACCGGCATCGTCGCATTGGCCGGACGTATTATTGGCGTCCGACAGCTCAGGCCAGGAGCTCACCGCTCCAGTGCAGCAGGCGACTGGGAACCCACGCGCACGGGATCCACTGTCACTTGCAGGGAGGAGACTGCACCGGCCCGCTCCCGCACCGGTGTTTCTCACGAATACGGATGGCTGCTACGACCACTGCAACCCGCCATCCCACGCACATGCCGTTGGCGCGGCGCGGATGCCGCACAGCAGGCACGCAAAGAACCTCGCACGGAAAAGCCATCTCCTCCTGCTGGACCCCACACCGCCACGATCCGATGCCCGACAGACTGCCCGGTGTGCGGCAAGCACTGCAGCTGCCGCACTAGTGTCGTGACGCACATGGCTAACGCCCATGGCACTACGCGCTCCCAGGCGCTGCGGGAATTTGGCTTTCGCGGTGAGTCGGAGCCGCCAGAAATCCCACCGGAACCACCGCCCAGCACTTGAGCGAGGACGAGAGCGAGAGACGGCACGCCGATCGCACCTCCGTCGCAGACTGCGCAGCCCATGCCGAAGCCACTCCCATGCAGTTTTGCAC
>NW_895004.1:0-814 GCF_000209065.1 Trypanosoma cruzi | reverse complement strand
TTTCCTATTGTGAATGGTGGGAGTCAGAGGCACTCTCTGTCAATATCTGTTTGCGTGTTCATACACTGGACACCAAACAACCCTGAACTATCCGCTGCTTGGAGGAATTTCGCGAGCTCTTGTCCACACGGGTGCTGCACTCGGCTGATCGTTTTCGAGCGGCTGCTGCATCACACGTTGTGGTCCAAATTTTTGTTTCCTATTGTGAATGGTGGGAGTCAGAGGCACTCTCTTTCAACATCCTTTTGCGTGTTCACACACTGGACACCAAACAACCCTGAACTATCCGCTGCTTGGAGGAATTTCGCGAGCTCTTGCCCACACGGGTGCTGCACTCGGCTGATCGTTTTCGAGCGGCTGCTGCATCACACGTTGTGGTCCAAATTTTTGTTTCCTATTGTGAATGGTGGGAGTCAGAGGCACTCTCTTTCAACATCCTTTTGCGTGTTCACACACTGGACACCAAACAACCCTGAACTATCCGCTGCTTGGAGGAATTTCGCGAGCTCTTGCCCACACGGGTGCTGCACTCGGCTGATCGTTTTCGAGCGGCTGCTGCATCACACGTTGTGGTCCAAATTTTTGTTTCCTATTGTGAATGGTGGGAGTCAGAGGCACTCTCTGTCAATATCTGTTTGCGTGTTCATACACTGGACACCAAACAACCCTGAACTATCCGCTGCTTGGAGGAATTTCGCGAGCTCTTGTCCACACGGGTGCTGCACTCGGCTGATCGTTTTCGAGCGGCTGCTGCAACACACGTTGTGGTCCAAATTTTTGTTTCCTATTGTGAATGGTGGAGTCAGAGGCACTC
>NW_895003.1:0-814 GCF_000209065.1 Trypanosoma cruzi | reverse complement strand
ACACACTGACGGCCAAACAACCCGGAACTATCCGCTGCTTGGAGGAATTTCGCGAGATCTTGCCCACAACGGTGCTGCACTCGGATAATCGTTTTCGAGCGGCTGCTGCACCACACGCTGTGGTCTATGTTTTTGTTTCGAATTATGAATGGTGGTGGTCAGAGACACTCTCTTTCAATGTCTGTTTGCGTGTTCACACACTGGACGCCAAACAACCCGGAACTATCCGCTGCTTGGAGGAATTTCGCGAGATCTTGCCCACAACGGTGCTGCACTCGGATAATCGTTTTCGAGCGGCTGCTGCACCACACGCTGTGGTCTATGTTTTTGTTTCGAATTATGAATGGTGGTGGTCAGAGACACTCTCTTTCAATGTCTGTTTGCGTGTTCACACACTGAACGCCAAACAACCCGGAACTATCCGCTGCTTGGAGGAATTTCGCGACCTCCTGCCCACAACGGTGCTGCACTCGGATAATCGTTTTCGAGCGACTGCTGCACCACACGCTGTGGTCTATGTTTTTGTTTCGAATTATGAATGGTGGTGGTCAGAGACACTCTCTTTCAATGTCTGTTTGCGTGTTCACACACTGGACGCCAAACAACCCGGAACTATCCGCTGCTTGGAGGAATTTCGCGACCTCCTGCCCACAACGGTGCTGCACTCGGATAATCGTTTTCGAGCGACTGCTGCACCACACGCTGTGGTCTATGTTTTTGTTTCGAATTATGAATGGTGGTGGTCAGAGACACTCTCTTTCAATGTCTGTTTGCGTGTTCACACACTGGACGCCAAACAACCCGGAACTATCCG
>NW_895002.1:0-814 GCF_000209065.1 Trypanosoma cruzi | reverse complement strand
ATTGATGATGTGTAACCATTTTTTTTTCCGTGGGTTAAAGGGTATGTATCTACGATGCGACATTGGCATGTCGTCACCCGTCTGCTGGTTGCCTTGCAAGGGATGGGGCATGATTGTGGTGACACCACCAGACAAAAACGAATATGAACGGTGGACAAAAAAAATGGACGCTACTGCAATCGTAACGAATTGTCCCGAAGAAAACGATGTGAGGGCAATGTGCATTTGGATGAAGCGCAATCGACCCCTGCAGGAGCAAGCGGAATACTGGAAGGAGGTGAGGGGTCGCATGAATAACGTGGGACCAATTCTCCGCTCCATCTTTGATAAACAGGCATATGATGACCGCATTAAAGCGTCTCAGCAGGCCGTGGATGGGTCGACCGCTTCGGAATTAGAGCGTAATTTGGGTATTGGCTGCTGTTATTTGTCCAATGACAATGACTTGTCTCGAAAGCTTGTGAAGGTTGTCCGAGTACGACGAGGAAACAACATTGAATCGCCTCTGAATTTGCTGGTATCTCCCCACCTCGAACGTGAAACTTTGTCCAGGTTGGACAATGAAATGAAGCAGTCCGATTTTATTTTTTTCGTTTTGAGGTTCTGGGATTATGTCCCACCATATCTTATTGAAAAGTATGCCGTATCCGCATTTTTGAATGAGGATTTCCTGCGTGCGATAAGACTTAAAATCAAGGAACTGAGGCCACCAGGACGACGTGAGCCACACAGCTGTGCGCTGAAAGAGCACTCAGACACGAGCTTCGCCAGAAAAGAGGTTCTACCGCCACCGGAACGTTTTCCAATCCGGTTG
>NW_895001.1:0-814 GCF_000209065.1 Trypanosoma cruzi | reverse complement strand
AGAAGGAAGGAAGAGGTTAAAAAAAAAAAAAAAATTGGAAATAATGAGCGGTGTAAGAGGAGGTTGGGCACCGGCCGGGCAGCGATGTGGAGGGTCTGCAACAATCGGATGCACGGTTGATGGTCCCACCGGTTGCTTACCGCACGGCGTACGAATCCATCGGTGAACTGCAAAATAGCCTACAAGGTTACGATCAGCAGGTGGCAAAGGTCATTCAGCACATCAACACGCTTGCCAGCGTCGTGGACTCGCTGCAACAGCATTATGATTCTGTGGTAGAGGAGAAGGAATATATAATCCGATCCCTGGATGTGGCAGAGGGACGCATGCAAGATGTTCAGCGTATTGTCCAGCGATATGCCGCTGTGACGGATCCTGTAGTGGCTTCTGACGGCTTCACGTATGAACGGGATGTGATCACAAATTACTTCAACGAGTGCCAAGCCCAGAAGAACATCCCCATGTCGCAGCAGACACATACAGAGCTGACGATGATGCTATTTCCAAATCGCTCCTTTAAGCGTTTCCTTGAACAGCTGATGGAGACCAAACCAGCTGAAATGCGTGCAGAAGCCAGCAGCAGCAGCCATGGAAACCACGGCGGAAATGCAAACGCGTCTAGCCGGTCGGCGGGTAACGCTCAAAACACTCACAAGGCCGATGTGAGTAATAAGAGTGGAAATACAGGAGCAAATGGCGAGCGTCTGCATCCATGTGTGCGTGTTTATGGTTACTGTAACTATAAGGACGCCTGTGCCTACGCGCTTTACCCGTACGACGCATGTCTCTCGCATTGAAGGGGAAATGTCGCTTT
>NW_895000.1:0-814 GCF_000209065.1 Trypanosoma cruzi | reverse complement strand
AACTATCCGCTGCTTGGAGGAATGTTTCGAGATCTTGCCCACAAGGGTGCTGCAGTCGGATAATCGTTTTCGAGTGGCTGCTGCACCACACGCTGTGGTCTATGTTTTTGTTTCGAATTATGAATGGTGGTGGTCAGAGGCACTCTCTTTCAATGTCTGTTTGCGTGTTCACACACTGGACGCCAAACAACCCTGAACTATCCGCTGCTTGGAGGAATGTCGCGAGATCTTGCCCACAAGCGTGCTGCAGTCGGATAATCGTTTTCGAGTGGCTGCTGCACCACACGCTGTGGTCTAAATTTTTGTTTCGAATTATGAATGGTGGTGGTCAGAGGCACTCTCTTTCAATGTCTGTTTGCGTGTTCACACACTGGACGCCAAACAACCCTGAACTATCCGCTGCTTGGAGGAATGTCGCGAGATCTTGCCCACAAGGGTGCTGCAGTCGGATAATCGTTTTCGAGCGGCTGCTGCACCACACGCTGTGGTCTAAATTTTTGTTTCGAATTATGAATGGTGGTGGTCAGAGGCACTCTCTTTCAATGTCTGTTTGCGTGTTCACACACTGGACGCCAAACAACCCTGAACTATCCGCTGCTTGGAGGAATGTCGCGAGATCTTGCCCACAAGGGTGCTGCAGTCGGATAATCGTTTTCGAGCGGCTGCTGCACCACACGTTGTGGTCTAAATTTTTGTTTCGAATATGAAATGGTGGTGGTCAGAGGCACTCTCTTTCAATGTCTGTTTGCGTGTTCACACACTGGAACGCAAACAACCCTGAACTATCCGCTGCTTTGAGGAATGTCGCGAGATC
>NW_894999.1:0-814 GCF_000209065.1 Trypanosoma cruzi | reverse complement strand
GGGCAACAGCTCGCGAAATTCCTCCAAGCAGCGGATAGTTCAGGGTTGTTTGGTGTCCAGTGCATGAACACGCAAACAGATATTGACAGAGAGTGTCTCTGACTCCCACCATTCATAATCGGAAACAAAAATTCAGACCACAACGTGTGATGCAGCAGCCGCTCGAAAACGATTAGCCGAGTGCAGCACCCGTGTGGGCAACAGCTCGCGAAATTCCTCCAAGCAGCGGATAGTTCAGGGTTGTTTGGTGTCCAGTGCATGAACACGCAAACAGATATTGACAGAGAGTGTCTCTGACTCCCACCATTCATAATCGGAAACAAAAATTTAGACCACAACGTGTGATGCAGCAGCCGCTCGAAAACGATTAGCCGAGTGCAGCACCCGTGTGGGCAACAGCTCGCAAAATTCCTCCAAGCAGCCGACAATTCACGGTTGTTTGGTGTCCAGTGTGTGAACACGCAAACAGATATTGACAGAGACTGCCTCTGACTCCCACCATTCATAATCGGAAACAAGAATTCAGACCACAACGTGTGATGCAGCGACCGCTCGAAAACGATTAGCCGAGTGCAGCACCCGTGTGGGCAACAGCTCGCGAAATTCCTCCAAGCAGCGGATAGTTCAGGGTTGTTTGGTGTCCAGTGTGTGAACACGCAAACAGATATTGACAGAGAGTGTCTCTGACTCCCACCATTCATAATCGGAAACAAAAATTTAGACCACAACGTGTGATGCAGCAGCCGCTCGAAAACGATTAGCCGAGTGCAGCACCCGTGGTGGGCAACAGCTCGCAAAATTCCTCCAGCAGCCG
>NW_894998.1:0-814 GCF_000209065.1 Trypanosoma cruzi | reverse complement strand
ATGGGGGCGTGTGTTATTCGTCACGCGTCAGCACACACCGAGCAACATGTCAAAAAAAAAAAATGCAGGTTTTTTCCCCCTCGCGAGGGCCTCGCCAGCCACAATCCTGTGCGTGCGTGCATTCTCAGCGTTTTAAGCACGGCATGTGTGTGCATGTGTGTGTGTGTTTGTCAGCGCCTATACTTGCAGAGCAGCTGTGCGCCACAAGAGAGTCTGAAGAAAGCAACGGCAGAGAGAGGCAGATAAGCACACACGCAAATTACTCATATCATCACACACACACACACGCAGCCGCGGAATGGGTGCACTCAACCACAAAATCAAAAAGAAAAACAAAACAAAAAGCCGAAGCGTGGGACTACCAGCGCACACACACTCTCATTGCTCCCGTAAAGCAAAACACACACACAGGGAGAGAGAGAGAGGTCGCCCACTCAATGCAATGAAAACAAAACAGAAACAGTTACGGTGCTCCGCCCATGCAGCCAGGCAGGACGGCAGCGGTGCGTGTCGTGCAAAAGAGAGCACCAACGGGCCTGCATGGGTGTGCATGCATATATACAATGGGCACATTATTGTGTGTGCTTCGTGGGGTGAGGCGACGACGAGAGTCCATGCAAGGGGACACACACACAGAGAGAGAAGGAAGTGTGTGTATGCGGGCGGTGCATGGCTCTCTCACACTCACTCTCACGCGGCCACCACCGCAGCCGCAGCCGCACAAACCACGAAACAGATGGAATCAGTGCGATTGCAGAACTCGCACACCGTCCTGCAAACCAGAAGTTAAAAAACAATAGAAACAAGAATCAAA
>NW_894997.1:0-814 GCF_000209065.1 Trypanosoma cruzi | reverse complement strand
CCGGCTTTTTTATTGGTGATTGCGTATTTTTGGCTTACCGGTGTGCCGCTCAGCGCCATTTTGTTTTACTTCTTTTCTGCTTATTGGGGCGTGTTGTTATTCGTCACGCGTCAGCACACACCGAGCAACATGTCAAAAAAACACAAAATGCAGGCTTTTTCCCCCCTCGCGAGGGCCTCCGCAGCCACAATCCTGTGCGTGCGTGCATTCTCAGCGTTTTAAACACGGCATGTGTGTGTGCATGTGCTTGTGTGTTTGGCAGCGCCTATACTTGCGGAGCAGCTGTGCGCCCCAAGAGAGTCTGAAGAAAGCAACGGCAGAGAGAGGCAGATAAGCACACACGCAAATTACTCATATCATCACACACACACACACGCAGCCGCGGAATGGGTGCACTCAACCACAAAATCAAAAAGAAAAACAAAACAAAAAGCCGAAGCGTGGGACGACCAGCGCACACACACTCTCATTACTCCCGTAAAGCAAAACACACACACAGAGGGAGAGAGAGAGAGGTCGCCCACTCAATGCAATAAAAACAAAACAGAAACAGTTACGGTGCTCCGCCCATGCAGCCAGGCAGGACGGCAGCGGTGCGTGTCGTGCAAAAGAGAGCACCAACGGGCCTGCATGGGTGTGCATGCATATATACAATGGGCACATTATTGTGTGTGCTTCGTGGGGTGAGGTGAGGGCGAGAGTCCATGCAAGGGGACACACACACACAGAGAGAAGGAAGAGTGTGTGTGCGGGCGGTGCGTGGCTCTCTCACACTCACTCTCACGCGGGCACCACCGCAGCCGCAGCCGCACAA
>NW_894996.1:0-814 GCF_000209065.1 Trypanosoma cruzi | reverse complement strand
TAAAAAATAGGCGGCGTACAACTGCCACATACACATTTGCCCCTGCACCTTCTTGCATGGCAGCGTTTTCCACGCCGCATCCTGTTCCCGCTCATAACACGACTGCAGGGAAGCAAACGCATCATCGGAAAGGTCCTTTGCGGAGTCACGCTCGGTGTCACACATCCGTACGACATCGCTGCAGAGTCGTGAGAACTTCAAAAGAGGGTCACGACGGCGAAGTCGTTCCAGTTTTCGCTGGAGGGAGCGTAAGTTTTCTTCCCTCTCCTTGAGTTGAGTTTGTAGCATGTCACTACGGTGTCGGTCCTGTGCGGCGTCGCTCTTCTGTAGTTTTTGCACCGTGTCCGTGAGCAACTCATTCTTTTTCCGCACCTGCCGCCATTCCTTCTCATGCTCTTTAAGCTCCATGTTCTCTGAGTTGAGAAGTACCACGTCCTGCTCCACCTTTCTTAGTTTCGTGCGGAGACTCGCGTCGGTTTCACGCATCTGCAAAAGTTCCTTCTGTAACTTTTTGCACTCCTCCTCCTTTGCGTGAAGTTTTTCCCGGTACGAGTTTTTCTTTGCCCGCATCGATGCTAGCTCCGCAAAGAGCTCCTCTATCTCTGGACCTAAATTGACTTTCTTCAGCTCGTCAATGGTGGGACCGGAAGAGCCCTGACGGCTCTCTCTACCGCCACCACTACCACCAGCGGCAACGGCATTAGCGGCGGCCGCATTTGCCGCCTGAAACAAACCGCTAAATGTGTTATTTTCCCGGTGAAAAGTCCACTTTTGGTGTCGCCAAATTCTGGGGGTTTCGGGTGCGTCCCTGAGG
>NW_894995.1:0-814 GCF_000209065.1 Trypanosoma cruzi | reverse complement strand
TGGAAGTGTGTGTGATGATATGAGTAATTTTCGTGTGTGCTATCTGCCTCTCTCTGCCGTTGCTTTCTTCAGACTCTCTTGTGGCGCACAGCTGCTCCGCAAGTATAGGCGCTGCCAAACACACAAGCACATGCACACACACATGCCGTGTTTAAAACGCTGAGAATGCACGCACGCACAGGATTGTGGCTGCGGAGGCCCTCGCGAGGGGGGAAAAGCCTGCATTTTGTTTTTTTTGACATGTTGCTCGGTGTGTGCTGACGCGTGACGAATAACAACACGCCCCAATAAGCAGAAAAGAAGTAAAACAAAATGGCGCTGAGCGGCACACCGGTAAGCCAAAAATACGCAATCACCAATAAAAAAGCCGGCGATCACCCAGCAGGCACATCAAGCCTCCTAAAAACCAACCTGGAACAGACAAAAAAAAAGAGACAATCATAGAAAACAAAGATCCCCGCCCCCAAACAGGAAAAACATTAAAGAAAACGCGATTCTTTTTTTTGTCCTTACTGCCGGGGTTGGCCGCTGCAAGAAATAAAAAATGGTAGGGCGGTGGCCCCGGACGTTGGATACAACACGACGTGTCGAATTATCCAAGTTTGCAGCGGCTGCCCCGGACGTTAGATACAGGACGACGTGTCGAATTATCCAAGTTGCAGCGGCTGCCCCGGACGTTGGATACAACACGACGAATCGTAGTAACCACGCTGCGGCTGCGGCCCCGTACGAGAGATATATGACGACTTATCGTAGTAACCACGCTGCGGCTGCGGCCCCGGACGAGAGATATATGACGAACTTATCGTAGTAA
>NW_894994.1:0-814 GCF_000209065.1 Trypanosoma cruzi | reverse complement strand
GCAGCCGTTGGAGGCCGCCCTGCTTGAGGACGAGGCGCCTCATGCGGTTGTTGAGCGACAGCGCGAGCACCGCCTGGGTCTGGATCACGACGAGGCGCAGCCGTTGGAGGCCGCCCTGCTTGAGGACGAGGCGCCGCATGCGGTTGTTGAGCGACAGCGCGAGCACCGCCTGGGTCTGGATCACGACGAGGCGCAGCCGTTGGAGGCCGCCCTGCTTGAGGACGAGGCGCCGCATGCGGTTGTTGAGCGACAGCGCGAGCACCGCCTGGGTCTGGATCACGACGAGGCGCAGCCGTTGGAGGCCGCCCTGCTTGAGGACGAGGCGCCGCATGCGGTTGTTGAGCGACAGCGCGAGCACCGTCTGGGTCTGGATCACGACGAGGCGCAGCCGTTGGAGGCCGCCCTTCACAGTGAGAGGGAAGGCGAGCCTATTGTCATGGCTGAGAAGCGTGACCGTGACCTTGCTGCGCGTGACCGCCACGGCTTCACAGCACGTGAAGCCGCCCTGCTTGAGGACGAGGCGCCGCATGCGGTTGTTGAGCGACAGCGCGAGCACCGCCTGGGTCTGGATCACGACGAGGCGCAGCCGTTGGAGGCCGCCCTGCTTGAGGACGAGGCGCCGCATGCGGTTGTTGAGCGACAGCGCGAGCACCGCCTGGGTCTGGATCACGACGAGGCGCAGCCGTTGGAGGCCGCCCTTCACAGTGAGAGGGAAGGCGAGCCTATTGTCATGGCTGAGAAGCGTGACCGTGACCTTGCTGCGCGTGACCGCCACGGCTTCACAGCACGTGAAGCCGCCCTGCTTGAGGACGAG
>NW_894993.1:0-814 GCF_000209065.1 Trypanosoma cruzi | reverse complement strand
CGCTGTTGCTGCTGTACTCTCCACTTCTTGAACACAGACACGCTAGGAAAACAAGCGCTAATCGCTACTGTGAAATTCGAAGGCTCTGAAAGGACCAAAAACAGCACACACATTGCCCACGCACACACATATTTGTATGCTCTCCCGTGTTGCTGCAGTGAAGGCACCCCGCACACACAACCGTCGCCGTGTGACCGGATCCAGCGGGAGGAGGAGGGAAGGAAGAGAGAGTGAGCCGCAGAGGCCCAACATGTCCCGGCGTGCGTTTGCTTCCGCGGTGCTGCTCCTTCTCGTGATGTGGATGATGTGCTGCGGCAGTGGAGTTGCGCACGCTGAGCAGGCAGTGGCCGCTGTTGATCCTTTTACAGGGACGACGTCGATACCGCTTGCTAATTGGAAGGAGTTTGACGAAGCCAGCAGGGAAATCACCTCGCTCCGTGTTCCTGGCCTCGTTAAAGTGGGTGATGATGTATTTGCCGTGGCTGAAGCGCAGTGCGAGGAAAGGAATAGAGCCGGCAGCTATGCTGGGATTGTGTCAAAGCACCTGAATATAAGTGATGACTCAATGGATATTTCGACGTCGGCTGTAAGTTTGTTTTGCATGCAACTTGTGGACACCGCCGCGAATAATTTTGGGGCAACGGAATTGTTGCGACCAACGACAATTGTGCTTGAGGACAGTGTCTACATGCTCCTGGGAAACTACGGCCGCACAAAGCCGCAGGTTGAAGGTACGAATGAGCGGGGCCTTTTACTCGTGAAGGGAACCGTCGCTGAAGATGATGGAAAGAAGAAAATCAGATGGAATGAGACT
>NW_894992.1:0-814 GCF_000209065.1 Trypanosoma cruzi | reverse complement strand
CCCAAGCAGCGGATAATTCAGGGTTGTTTGGTGTCCAGTGTGTGAACACGCAAACAGATAGTAACAGAGAGCGTCTCTGACCCCCATCATTCATAATTGGAAACAAAAATTTAGACCACGACGTGTGATGCAGCAGCCGCTCGAAAACGATCAGCCGAGTGCAGCACCCGTGTGGGCAAGAGCTCGCGAAATTCCTCCAAGCAGCGGATAATTCAGGGTTGTTTGGTGTCCAGTGTGTGAACACGCAAACAGATAGTGACAGAGAGTACCTCTGACCCCCATCATTCATAATTGGAAACAAAAATTTAGACCACGACGTGTGATGTAGCAGCCGCTCGAAAACGATCAGCCGAGTGCAGCACCCGTGTGGGCAAGAGCTCGCGAAATTCCCCCAAGCAGCGGATAATTCAGGGTTGTTTGGCGTCCAGTGTGTGAACACGCAAACAGATATTAACAGAGAGTGCCTCTGACCCCCATCATTCATAATTGGAAACAAAAATTTAGACCACGACGTGTGATGCAGCAGCCGCTCGAAAACGATCAGCCGAGTGCAGTACCCGTGTGGGCAAGAGCTCGCGAAATTCCTCCAAGCAGCGGATAATTCAGGGTTGTTTGGCGTCCAGTGTGTGAACACGCACACAGATATTGACAGAGAGAGTGCCTCTGACCCCCACCATTCATAATTGGAAACAAAAATTTAGACCACGACGTGTGATGCAGCAGCCGCTCGAAAACGATCAGCCGAGTGCAGCACCCGTGTGGGCAAGAGCTCGCGAAATTCCCCCAAGCAGCGGATAATTCAGGGTTGTTTGGT
>NW_894991.1:0-814 GCF_000209065.1 Trypanosoma cruzi | reverse complement strand
CAGGCAACTTGAAGAGAAACAACAACACAGCACGGGCGTAAGACAAAGAAAAAATAAGAACAGGCCCAACTCGGGAGTGCACCGCAGCCACGAAATTCAAAAATCGCGGAACATTTATTTCTCAGCCATCAGAAACCCGTCCTTTTACAAAATTTTCACGAAATAACCAAAAAAAAAAAAAAAAAAATCTTATCGCAAAGGATCACAGAGAGGCATCCCACGCTTCTGCGTCAATTTTGCCAGCAGAAACATGTCTCTATTTGTTTCAGCCGATTAAGCCCACTGTGTCCACGCACCGTTTATATTACACCGTGACACTCCATTCGTTCCTCTACTGATCAATTCCATATTATTTCCATCGGCATCCGTCGGCGTGGTACAAAATACCTCAAAAATCAAAAAAATCAGACGGAAACAGCCAGCAGATCCCTTTACTCCTAAAAAAAAACAAAACGTACAAAATAAAGCACCGCTGTGCTGGTCTCCAGCAGAGAAGGCATTTAATTACAACAAAAATCGTCTTCATAATTTAAAGAATGGACAAACGTTAAAAAAAAAAAAAACAGGTGCAATGCCGCCAAAAAACTTATATTAAGAGAGTGCGTAGAGAGACAGATGTAAAAAATAAAAAAACAGCATCACAATCAATAAACTACCGCAAAAGTCCAAATTCCCAGAAGAAGTAGAATGACAAGCGACACACCTTTATGCCTACAGCCGCCACCTTCACTTTGTTCCTGGGACGAACCCTCGCTCATGGAGCTGCCAACTCACTTCGTTCCTTGGACGAACTCTCGCTCATGGAGCTGCCACC
>NW_894990.1:0-814 GCF_000209065.1 Trypanosoma cruzi | reverse complement strand
AAAAAAGGCACCGCACAGCACAGAAATCGCTGCGCAAAGAACCCAGACGCTGATCGACACCGCAGCAGCAGTGCCAGGAGGCAATCACTGCTACCGCAGGATCAGCCAGCCTCCACAAGCGCAACAATTAGCCCGCAGAAAACACTGCGCCATCTGCTTCCGGAATGTACAGACGCGCTGGCTGTGCGCCAACGGCTGGGCATCAAGAAGGACCTTGGCACCGAAAGCTTCTCCCAATGGCAGCTGCCTCATAGCAGGAAACTCATGTCGCTGCTCGACCATCCCCTCGGCACCCTGATGACATCGTGTGGCTAGACATTTCGGTAAGAGCAGGGAAAAATAATAATAATGAGCATTCCCGCCACTGTAGAGACGCGGTGCATCTTGCGATCCCGCTGGCGGCTCTCCTCTTCCACCGCTGTTTTTGCGCAAGAGGCCACCACAGTCATTTTTGTGGTTTGGTCGGCCTCGTGTTGTGCTCCGGGTTCTCCTCCTTCATCGCCCCGCGGTGCTTCCTTCGCCGTCCCTGGCACCTGTGACTGTCCCGTGACGGTTTGTTCCGAAGCCTGACTGCCCTGGGAGTTCATCCCGCCACCAGCATGCACTCCACCCGCTGCCTGCTGAGATGCGTCGGAGCGTGGGGATGCTGTGCCTGCGGCGTGCCCTCCGCCCAAAGACTCCGGTCCACTTGCGCGCATCCGAGCAGCAGACGCGCTGCCAGTGCCGGACGGATTGCAAGTGCCACTTCGCAGTGGGTCGCTGCTGGATTGGTCCTGCCTCGTCGGAGCAGTGAGTGCTCCTGCCGAGGTGGGAT
>NW_894989.1:0-814 GCF_000209065.1 Trypanosoma cruzi | reverse complement strand
GCCCTCACGTCGTTGCCCTCCACACGCCACTGCGCACCACCCTCGAGTGTCACCGAGCCGTCAAAATGCACCAGCGCAGATTCAAAAATCAGTGCGATGTCAACAAAGGTGCAGTCCGCCACTCTCAGCAGCCCCGCAGAGCTCACGGTGGTTTCCCCAAAAACATAAACGCCATTAACGGCCCTCATCGTGTTGTTCTCCAAATCAAAGTAGCCGCCATTGTTCACGTCAACAGCGTAAACATAGACAGATGATTCTACGCCGTTATTCTCTATCGTACTCAGCGTATTTCCCTTCACAATGATCCCGCCACCATCAACAACAAAAGCATTGGTGAAATAAACTGCGTCACTATTCCCCTCGATGTAGTTGTTAAGTAGCAGCAGCGTCAAATTTGCACTGAAGTAAAAATCCACAAATGCAATGGCGTGTCTCCACGTCGACACAAGCGTACTGCCCGCCACCAGTATCTGGGAGCTCGCTCCAAAATGGCCCTCAAACTCCAACGCTCCGGCATCCAGCATCGAGGATGTCACGTTCACGTGCACGCGCGCACCACTCCCCCTGACCGACAGGCCCACAAGGACGCACCGCAGCAGCGTGATGTTGAGTGTCTGCTCTGGCGCGTCAAAGCTCCACAGGTCCAGCACGATCGCGGCGGTGAAGGTCACGTTGACGAAGCACAGACCACGCACACCGGGATCAGGATTGTCCACGGAGCTGATGCTGCCACCGTGCACGCAGCGGACCTCCGTGTCGTTCGCATCGGGGAGCGGAAGCGGTCCAAGGCCGTTCGGAAGTGCAGCTGGCAGAC
>NW_894988.1:0-814 GCF_000209065.1 Trypanosoma cruzi | reverse complement strand
GCAGCACCCTTGTGGGCAAGAGCTCGCGAAACTCCTCCAAGAAGCGGATAATTCAGGGTTGTTTGGTGTCCAGTGTGTGCACACGCAAACATACATTGAAAGAGAGTGTCTCTGACTCCCGCCATTCATAATTCGAAACAAAAACATAGACCACAACGTGTGGTGCAGCAGCCGCTCGAAAACGATCCGCCGAGTGCAGCACCATTGTGGGCAAGAGCTCGCGAAACTCCTCCAAGAAGCGGATAATTCAGGGTTGTTTGGTGTCCAGTGTGTGCACACGCAAACATACATTGAAAGAGAGTGTCTCTGACTCCCGCCATTCATAATTCAAGACAAAAATTTAGACCACAACGTGTGGTGCAGCAGCCGCTCGAAAACGATCCGCCGAGTGCAGCACCATTGTGGGCAAGAGCTCGCGAAACTCCTCCAAGAAGCGGATAATTCAGGGTTGTTTGGTGTCCAGTGTGTGCACACGCAAACATACATTGAAAGAGAGTGTCTCTGACTCCCGCCATTCATAATTCGAAACAAAAATTTAGACCACAGCGTGTGGTGCAGCAGCCGCTCGAAAACGATCCGCCGACTGCAGCACCCTTGTGGGCAAGAGCTCGCGAAATTCCTCCAAGAAGCGGATAATTCAGGGTTGTTTGGCGTCCAGTGTGTGCACACGCAAACATACATTGAAAGAGAGTGTCTCTGACTCCCGCCATTCATAATTCGAAACAAAAATTTAGACCACAGCGTGTGGTGCAGCAGCCGCTCGAAAACGATCCGCCGACTGCAGCACCCTTGTGGGCAAGAGCTCGCGAAATTC
>NW_894987.1:0-814 GCF_000209065.1 Trypanosoma cruzi | reverse complement strand
AATTCTTCCAAGCAGCGGATAGTTCAGGGTTGTTGGCGTCCAGTGTGTGAACATGCAAACAGACATTGAAAGAGAGTGTCTCTGACCACCACCATTCATAATTCGAAACAAAAATTTAGACCACAGCGTGTGGTGCAGCGGCCGCTCGAAAACGATCCGCCGACTGCAGCACCCCTGTGGGCAAGATCTCGCGAAATTCCTCCAAGCAGCGGATAGTTCAGGGTTGTTTGGCGTCCAGTGTGTGAACACGCAAACAGACATTGAAAGAGAGTGTCTCTGACCACCACCATTCATAATTCGAAACAAAAATTTAGACCACAACGTGCGGTGCAGCAGCCACTCGAAAACGATCCGCCGAGTGCAGCACCCCTGTGGGCAAGATCTCGCGAAATTCCTCCAAGCAGCGGATAGTTCAGGGTTGTTTGGCGTCCAGTGTGTGAACATGCAAACAGACATCGAAAGAGAGTGTCTCTGACCACCACCATTCATAATTCGAAACAAAAATTTAGACCACAACGTGCGGTGCAGCGGCCGCTCGAAAACGATCCGGCGAGTGCAGCACCCCTGTGGGCAAGATCTCGCGAAATTCCTCCAAGCAGCGGATAGTTCAGGGTTGTTTGGCGTCCAGTGTGTGAACACGCAAACAGACATTGACAGAGAGTGTCTCTGACCACCACCATTCATAATTCGAAACAGAAATTTAGACCACAGCGTGTGGTGCAGCGGCCGCTCGAAAACGATCCGCCGAGTGCAGCACCCCTGTGGGCAAGATCTCGCGAAATTCCTCCAAGCAGCGGATAGTTCAGGGTTGTTT
>NW_894986.1:0-814 GCF_000209065.1 Trypanosoma cruzi | reverse complement strand
TTTTTTTTAAAAAAAAAAAGTTCTCTCTCTCTCTTTCTCTCTCGAACACTTTTTTTCTTTTTGAAGTTGCCGCTCGGCAAGGGAGCCCAGAAATACCCATACGTGTGCCTACCCATACGAGTAGCATCCCGAAATCTATAAATTTATAAATCTATATATATATGGGGGGGGGGGGGGGTGTTTATTTATTGCTGTTTGATTTGAAAGTAGAAAATGCCTGAGAAGGAAATAATTATATTTATATTTCTTTTTGTTTTTGGATTTTTGACGCCGTTTTAAAATGAAACCGAACTGAAAAAAAAAAAAAAAGTAAATAAACCCACATAAACATATGCGGGGAAGGGTGTGGGTGCGCAAACGTTTTTTTTTTTTTTTTTTTTTTCTTTTCTGGCGGCGGGGGCGGAAGGAGGAAAACGATGGGGCAACATTCCTTTTTTTTTTTGTATGCGAGTAGGGGGGGGGGGGGGGATTTGTTGTTGATAACCGGGCAGAAAAGGGAAAGAAAAAGAGAGAGAAAATAAAATAATACCCCAGCGGATCTTAGCCGGATGTGTGGGGAAACAAATAAATAAACACATGCTTACATCTATTATATTGATATCGGTATATATATATATATAGAGGGAGAGAGGGAGTGGGAGAGAGGGATTTTTTATTTATTTCCCCATCATTATTTATTTGCTTTTTTTTTTTTTTTGGTTGGTTGAATGGCTGCTGCTGCTGCTGAATGGAAAAAGAATGGAAAAGAGGCATCGTTGTCAATTGTGTGTGTGTGATACGTGTCGTGTCTGTTTACGTTTTATTTATTGGCTCT
>NW_894985.1:0-814 GCF_000209065.1 Trypanosoma cruzi | reverse complement strand
TTCCCTCTCGGACGCACATTGCATGTAGATGCCTCGTGTCCAAAGATATGACAACGTTGGCATCGCACAGTGCGTTGGTTTTCTCGCCGATCGACGAAAAGCTGGGCAGCCCTGGCATAAGCGTCCGTCTGGTGAACAGCGGTGTAAAGACGGGCGCGCAGTTTGGAAAGCCGGATGCCGGGATCGGACGCGATTGTGAGCTGCATCCGGAATGTATTCAGTAGGGACCTCCCCAAATTCATGATTCGATCGGTGGGATCCTGCAGGCCTTCCAGCGCGCTGATCCACTCGACCAAATTGTCAAAGGCAAGTTTAACCTGCTCGTTGTCCTGTTGCCAGCATTGGTATGCACACCGGAGGTCGATAATGACTCCGGAGGCGCCCTCATTCCATACACGCGAGGGCCACGTAGTGACGTCGAATGCGCAGAAACTGCGGTCCTCTTCCATGGGTAATGGGGCGTCCAGGGGAGAAGTGCGGGAGGGCAACGGCGTGGAGGGGTGGAAATGTGGTCTCGCAGCATTACCGTGAGGGGGCCTGTGAGCCGCCGAACTGCGTCGGGCCGCGCTGCTAGGCATGCCTCCTGCCATCAAGATATCCGTTTGATGCGGTATTGTAGTTACGCCATCGTTGGCAACGTGTCGAGTAGCGGGGGACTCGTCCCGCACCGCCGTCTCCGCATCCCGCGCAGTTTGTAGTGCGTTAAGGCGTGCCTCCCGTTCCTGGAATTGACCAGTGAGGACTCCCAAGTTGAATTCGCGCTCCCGTAATTGGGCGCGATCGGCCTCCAACTGCTGTCGTAGCTCTAGGACCT
>NW_894984.1:0-814 GCF_000209065.1 Trypanosoma cruzi | reverse complement strand
TCTCAAATTGCCCGATGCAATCGTCGACAAGGGCAGTGGAGCTTATCCGCCAACGACGCTCGACTGTGTACGAAGAATCACCGACATCTCCGCTTTGGGCCGGCCATATGAGGAGCGCGAACGAGTAGGCTTGAGAAATGTGTGCGCTGCCAAGGAAGGAACAGAGAATGTCACTAGCGGGGCAATTTTCAACTTTTTGTGCTTTGCTGCACGCACGAACAGCCGATGAACGAGGAGAGCTGCGCGGCCTTTTTGGTGGCAATGTTGGATGTGGCGCCATCTACCCGACAGCAGCACGCCAGGATGCTGCGGTCCATAGTGTAAATAAATTCAACCCCGCTGGACATGGTGATTCTGGGGTCACGAAGAACTGCGGCGCGACCCGAGACGAAGCAGGCGCGCCCCTTGACAGAGGAAGAGAGGGATGAATTTATCCGCGGCCGAGCCGATTGGAAGCAACGTGTTGTTTTCTGAAATGCGTGGATAACGACAAGCCGTTGGTCCGGGATAGCGTCCTTGACACCCAACAATGTCACGCTGGAGCCGGACGGGACCGTAATTTCTGATTGGTCCGTGGCGCCGAAGACGGCGAGGGCGGATCCCCACCGCGCCTCGCGGTTCGTGAGGATACGAGGGCAGGATGCGTTCGACACCATAAATTTGTGCAGCGCACTCCAACACAACGAAAAGCTCACGAATCTTACGACCGCCCACGTCGAACGAGCTCTGGCCTCTTGGAATGCATCGGCGCATCCCACAAAACAGGGTGCGTTGCGGCACGCGGCTCAAATCGTGGAGACATACAATTGGACCC
>NW_894983.1:0-814 GCF_000209065.1 Trypanosoma cruzi | reverse complement strand
ATGACACCAATACATGACCAACACACCACGTCACCGTCTCACCGGCACTCTCTTCCATGTCGTAACAGGCCTCAATGCAAATTGTATCCGTCGCTTTGCACGCAAACAAAACACGTTGACTGTGATCGCGGGAAAACTTCCACTTAAACCCATTCTTCTTAGAAGCCTTTATGGACACGACAGGAATGCGAACTGTCGGCATCCAATTCCCTCCAGACGTCGTCCTCGCACTTACCAGGCAGTAGCAGCACGCCCCTTCAGGGGTCAATTCCTTCAATCGCAACTTCTTAATCCCCAATTCGCAGTACACGTCGTCGGGATCCATCGGCGGAGTCATTTCAAAACCGCCTCCATCAGAAGTAGGATTGGGCGCCCAAGTAACCTGTCGACGCAGCCTCTCTACCATCGTTCCTCTAAAATCCTGCAGGCGTTCAGGAAGTGTATCCGATAAAATGGGTTCCTCGCCGCTCATCAGGTATTTTTCTTGTAGATTTCGATGAGCAGACAATCGTTCCAGATGCTTTAAGGGGTTTAAAACGGATACCAATGCGTTTTCAACCAAGACGGACTTTGTGTCTGGAACATCTTTAGACGTACAAGATAAAAGGGCGGCGAGTAACGGGGTGTATAGAACCGCGGATAACGACTTATCCTCTATGGTGCATGCCTCTAGAGCAAAGCAAACATAAATTAATGCTTCAAGCTGCACAACAATACGTTTAGCAGTGTCAGATGATGTAATCGCTTTCATGACGCTTCGATTTCCAACGTAAATACAACCCCTTCGTTCATCCCAATAGACCGCTGCACCACC
>NW_894982.1:0-814 GCF_000209065.1 Trypanosoma cruzi | reverse complement strand
GCAAGCCAGATATCGCCCGTCGCGGCACGAGAAGCTAATGCACGTCGTCGGCACATGCGTGGTGCAGCGGTAAAATAAACAATGCGCCTTGCGGTCCACGTCATCCTCTTCTCCTGCGCCCAGCCCCTTTTCACTGTGACCATTATTACTCCTGCCATAGACGGTGACGACGGGAGAGACGCCAAAGGAGAGGGACCAAACCAACGCACCGCCATCGCAGCCGACCGCCAGCACATCACGCGAGAGCGGCTTCCACGCGACGCAGCGCACGTGGCGCTGAAAGGCGTGAGTGAGCACACATGTCTCCTTCCCTTCCGCGACGTCGTATACGACGACCCGCGAGCACCCAGCGCCCTCGTCAACAGCGGCTGCCAGCACCATACGATCGGGGTGGAACGCAACAGCGGTGACGCACTCCGGGCAGTCGGCAGCATTCAACAGACGCGGCGCGCAGTTTGCAGACGCCGGCACAACAAACGGAAATACAAACCGCAAAAGCGGCATGACCGATGCAAGAGGGCGGAGTAACCACCGCACCACCCCAAATGTCTGCTGCTTCTTCCACCACGACAACGAAAACACCGATGACGACAACGATGATGGCTTCTCACGCCCTGCACGACGGCCAAGAACGTTTCTATTTGCGAGCTTCCATAACGGATACACTGCACCACCTTGCGCCTCAAATGAGACACGTTTGCTGCTGCCGTACAAAGACCCCGCGGCCTCACCAAGCAAACGGTCCCCGGCGACAAACACGGCGGCGGCCTCAGAAGGCAGCTCAAGCAGCGGCTGGTACATTTGGAGGCTTTAA
>NW_894981.1:0-814 GCF_000209065.1 Trypanosoma cruzi | reverse complement strand
TGGATGGGCATTGGATGAGGCGATTGTTGGAAAATAATAACCAATGTGATGATAACACCTGTAGTAAAAAGAACGATGAGGTCCTCCCTGAAAATGTTTCCCTTGAATCACGTGAGTTGGAACGCTTTGAAGTATATCTGAAAGCGGTGGACAATTATCCACTTCCCCCGGCCTTGCAGACATTACAATTAAGTTCATATGAGCGCAACCTCGATGTTTGGCGGCAGCTGTGGCGTACAGTGGAGCAAAGCGATGTGGTTTTGATTGTGTGTGATGTCCGTTACCCAATCCTACACCTGCCGCTTTCCCTGTTGCATTATATCGTGCGGCAGTGTAAGAAGTCTCCTCTTGTGTTACTTAACAAGGCCGATCTTGTGCCAAGGCATGTCCTCGACAAGTGGATGGAGTTTCTGCCTCTTTATTTCAAGGCGACCGGTGTTGTGTCCGCGGATAAGGCTGAAGAGGCATCCACCGGAATTGTGTGTGATATTCCACTGCTGCCCTTCACATCCCTCCCGGCAGAAGAAACCGCCTTTGGTGCGGATGTCAACGGGAATCCGGCGCGGCGTCGCAAAAAGAAGAAGCGGCACGCAAAGTTGTACGAGCAACTCCGCACAGGGAAACTGCAATTACCGGAGACTCCCACAAGAGACGAATACGGCGACGATGATGAGGATGCATGTGGAAGTTCCTCCCAGGACGAGGAAGAGAATAATAAAAGTGGCAGAGTGAAATGTGATGGGGAATACACGTACGCTGAAACAGACAATTTTAAAGGTATGTACAAGGCTGAACGAGAGTTACAATGTGATAA
>NW_894980.1:0-814 GCF_000209065.1 Trypanosoma cruzi | reverse complement strand
TTTGTTTCCGATTGTGAATGGTGGGAGTCAGAGGTACTCTCTGTCAATATCTGTTTGCGTGTTTATATACTGGACACCAAACAACCCTGAATTATCCGCTGCTTGGAGGAATTTCGCGAGCTCTTGCCCACACGGGTGCTGCACTCGGCTGATCGTTTTCGAGCGGCCGCTGCATCACACGTTGTGGTCCAAATTTTTGTTTCCAATTATGAATGGTGGGAGTCAGAGACACTCTCTGTCAATATCTGTTTGCGTGTTCACACACTGGATACCAAACAACCCTGAACTATCCGCTGCTTGGAGGAATTTCGCGAGCTCTTGCCCACACGGGTGCTGCACTCGGCTGATCGTTTTCGAGCGGTCGCTGCATCACACGTTGTGGTCCAAATTTTTGTTTCCGATTGTGAATGGTGGGAGTCAGAGGCACTCTCTGTCAATACCTGTTTGCGTGTTCACACACTGGACACCAAACAACCCTGAATTATCCGCTGCTTGGAGGAATTTCGCGAGCTCTTGCCCACACGGGTGCTGCACTCGGCTGATCGTTTTCGAGCGGTCGCTGCATCACACGTTGTGGTCCAAATTTTTGTTTCCGATTGTGAATGATGGGAGTCAGAGGCACTCTCTGTCAATACCTGTTTGCGTGTTCACACACTGGACACCAAACAACCCCGAATTATCCGCTGCTTGGAGGAATTTCGCGAGCTCTTGCCCACACGGGTGCTGCACTCGGCTGATCGTTTTCGAGCGGCCGCTGCATCACACGTTGTGGTCCAAAATTTTTGTTTCCAATTATGAATGGTGGGGAGTCAGA
>NW_894979.1:0-813 GCF_000209065.1 Trypanosoma cruzi | reverse complement strand
TGAAGAACACCGTAAACGAGCCGAACGTCGCTGGCAAGATGAGGAGGCCGACAAGAACACGATTACGAGTGCCGTGGAGGAGGCGCTGCAATGGCTGAACAACAACCAGGAGGCCAGCAAGGAGGAGTACGAGCACCGCCAGAAGGAGCTGGAGAACCTGTGCACGCCCATCATGACGAAGATGTACCAGGGCATGGGCGCGGGCGGCGGTATGCCTGGCGGTATGCCTGGCGGTATGCCTGGTGGAATGCCCGGGGGCATGCCTGGCGGCGCGAACCCGTCGTCTTCGTCAGGACCGAAGGTGGAGGAAGTTGACTGAGAGCGCATCCCTGAAGATGTTCTCATGGCGGCGTCTGTTCGCGAACGAATAACCCGTTGGTTTTCTCCTTTGTAGAGCGTAGTGGTCTGCGACAAACCCAGCAGCCATCACTATTTTTATTATTGTTTTTTTTCCCTCTCCATTATTATTATTATTGTTATTGTTATTATTATTATTATTATTATTATTATTATTATTATTATTATTATTATTGGTTACGGTTGTTATTGGTACTGTCATTGCGATGGCACTTGTGCTGTTGAGGGCACCACGGTTGCCTCTGCCATTGTTGTTGCTGTTGCCGCCTGTGTGCGTGTCCTTGTACTGCCGGCTTCCTTTCCTCCTTTCTCCCCCGCTCCTCCGCCGTGTGCCACGGAGCACGCCAGAGTCAATCAAGGTCGAGAGTTATCTTTTAAAAAAACAGCAGGGAAGAAGAAGGAAATGACGTACGAGGGAGCCATCGGCATCGATCTCGGCACAACTTACTCGTGCGT
>NW_894978.1:0-813 GCF_000209065.1 Trypanosoma cruzi | reverse complement strand
AAACACTATCGCTTACCAAGTGGCAGACCTTGGGCTCCGCCAGCCACAAGGCCTCGCCGCGAGGTGGGAATCAAAAAGGGGGTGGTGGGAAAGTAAGAAATAAAAAGTAAAGAAAAATCCGTCCTGTCGCTATCGGCTCCCTGGTTCCTTCAATCACCGTCCTCCAAAAATTCATAAGATAGAAAAGAATCGTGCAGAAACATCTCCGTTTCGTCAGGACATATTCATTTAGGTGACCAGCTCCCCCGCGAACATCCCTTTCACAAGTTAAAAATAAATAAATCAAAACAACATTAAATAAATTTTAAAATTAGGCGCACCGACGCTTCCCCCCACAAGTGGCGGGGCGGCGGTAGAAGATGTACATCAGCGCGTGGCCGTCGCAGAGAATGCACGGGCAGGCGGCACGGGGCCAGCACGCACAACCAAAGACACCGGAATATATACGTCCACACCGCTGCAGGGTGCTCAAATATACGCGGCGCAGGCGCCAGTCGGTGCTCCCGCGCGTGCGGGCAGTGGCCGCACACAACGGGACTCCAGACCGACGGCGCACGCGCCCCGCCCCGTCCTCAGCACGCAGCACCGGCGGTCGCCACAGCGGCACTGACCAGCAGCAGCAGCGGCACCGGCACCCACACAGGGCCGCCAGGACTGCGCGCGTCTTCAGGAGTCGGTGCCTTGGAGGTAGTTGTGGTCGTGTTCTTGGGCGCACTGGAGGTAGTAGTAGACGTAGTGGTAGTGGTAGTCGTGTTCTTCTTCGGGTCGCCCCCAGCAGCCTCAAACACAGCAGCATCGTACTGCCCCTCCTCC
>NW_894977.1:0-813 GCF_000209065.1 Trypanosoma cruzi | reverse complement strand
CCATTCACAATCGGAAACAAAAATTTGGACCACAACGTGTGATGCAGCGACCGCTCGAAAACGATCAGCCGAGTGCAGCACCCGTGTGGGCAAGAGCTCGCGAAATTCCTCCAAGCAGCGGATAGTTCAGGGTTGTTTGGTGTCCAGTGTGTGAACACGCAAACAGATATTGACAGAGAGTGTCTCTGACTCCCACCATTCACAATCGGAAACAAAAATTTGGACCACAACGTGTGATGCAGCGACCGCTCGAAAACGATCAGCCGAGTGCAGCACCCGTGTGGGCAAGAGCTCGCGAAATTCCTCCAAGCAGCGGATAGTTCAGGGTTGTTTGGTGTCCAGTGTGTGAACACGCAAACAGATAGTGACAGAGAGTGCCTCTGACTCCCACCATTCACAATCGGAAACAAAAATTTGGACCACAACGTGTGATGCAGCGACCGCTCGAAAACGATCAGCCGAGTGCAGCACCCGTGTGGGCAAGAGCTCGCGAAATTCCTCCAAGCAGCGGATAGTTCAGGGTTGTTTGGTGTCCAGTGTGTGAACACGCAAACAGATAGTGACAGAGAGTGCCTCTGACTCCCACCATTCACAATCGGAAACAAAAATTTAGACCACAACGTGTGATGCAGCAGCCGCTCGAAAACGATCAGCCGAGTGCAGCACCCTCGTGGGCAACAGCTCGCGAAATTCCTCCAAGCAGCGGATAGTTCAGGGTTGTTTGGTGTCCAGTGCATGAACACGCAAACAGATATTGACAGAGAGTGTCTCTGACTCCCACCATTCATAATGGAAACAAAAATTGGACCACAA
>NW_894976.1:0-813 GCF_000209065.1 Trypanosoma cruzi | reverse complement strand
CCCGGCCTGTGTGCCGCTCGCGGTCCGAAAGAGAGCCCGGGGCGGCGCAGGGACTTTACGCGCACCATGGGGCTGAGCCCCGGCAAACCCGCCAATCGCGGTCACCCGCGCAAAGAACGGCACCCAACGCATCACCGAACCCTTCCCCATGAAGTTGCAAAAAGCTTCGCATAGCGTCCCAACCGCCAAAAATTAAAAGACGCCGCGGGATCGGAATGGCCCTAGACCCCCTCCCGTCAGAATTGGTGCGGCCGAATCTCCGCCCCAAGGAACAGGTATTGATGAAACGGGCGCCTTGGCCTCTGGAAACAAAATCATCAGAGGAGCGGGCGCCGCATGCTCGAGGGGGCGCCCCACCCCGCCCCCGAAAAAGGCCGCCGCAATCGCAATGCCGTCACCAACCCACGTGCGTGGGATGGTTCTCCCGGCGCTGAGCCATGTGAATTGCAGGGTTCAGTGGGCGGTCCTCGGTGCCCGTGCTGCGTCTTGGGTCGGGCAGTTCTTCCAAACCGTTGGGGGGGGGGGGGGCGACGGTTTCATGGTGCGCTGGTGCGGCGGTAATGGTTTTGGGAAGCCCAGCACGACTCTAAACATTTCCTCGGTGTTTTTTGAGGGCCTCAGCAACCGCTGCGTTAACCGCTTCGCCGGTCAGAGGTTGCGGACCTCCTCCATGAACTGAGAAAAGCGCTGGACGATAAGCCATTGCACGGAATGACGTCTTCCCCCCACGCCCGGACCCACTTCACTGTTCTCGCCCCTTCTCCGAGCCTATCCTGCTTTCCTCGACGTCTGCGGGGGCGCTCCGCGACCTCA
>NW_894975.1:0-813 GCF_000209065.1 Trypanosoma cruzi | reverse complement strand
CATTCACAATCGGAAACAAAAATTTGGACCACAACGTGTGATGCAGCAGCCGCTCGAAAACGATCAGCCGAGTGCAGCACCCGTGTGGGCAAGAGCTCGCGAAATTCCTCCAAGCAGCGGATAGTTCAGGGTTGTTTGGTGTCCAGTGTGTGAACACGCAAACAGATATTGACAGAGAGTGTCTCTGACTCCCACCATTCACAATCGGAAACAAAAATTTGGACCACAACGTGTGATGCAGCAGCCGCTCGAAAACGATCAGCCGAGTGCAGCACCCGTGTGGGCAAGAGCTCGCGAAATTCCTCCAAGCAGCGGATAGTTCAGGGTTGTTTGGTGTCCAGTGTGTGAACACGCAAACAGATAGTGACAGAGAGTGCCTCTGGCTCCCACCATTCACAATCGGAAACAAAAATTTGGGCCACAACGTGTGATGCAGCAGCCGCTCGAAAACGATCAGCCGAGTGCAGTACCCGTGTGGGCAAGAGCTCGCGAAATTCCTCCAAGCAGCGGATAGTTCAGGGTTGTATGGTGTCCAGTGTGTGAACACGCAAACAGATGGTGACAGAGAGTGTCTCTGACTCCCACCATTCACAATCGGAAACAAAAATTTGGACCACAACGTGTGATGCAGCGGCCGCTCGAAAACGATCAGCCGAGTGCAGTACCCGTGTGGGCAAGAGCTCGCGAAATTCCTCCAAGCAGCGGATAGTTCAGGGTTGTTTGGTGTCCAGTGTGTGAACACGCAAACAGATATGACAGAGAGTGTCTCTGACCCCCATCATTCACAATCGGAAACAAAAATTGGACCACAAC
>NW_894974.1:0-813 GCF_000209065.1 Trypanosoma cruzi | reverse complement strand
GTTGCTGCTTTGTTTGCTTGTGTGTGTGTGTGTGTGTGTGTTGAGTACTCATTCTCACTATTCTTGGCACTCCGCCTCAGTCTGATGCGACGCCGATGGTGTGGTGTCCCTCTCCTCCGCCAGCAGCCGCAATTCCGTGAGGAGAGTCTCCGCATTCACCAGAATGTGCCGAAGAGTGGACTCCTCGTGTGCAGAAAAATCCCCAGCAGCAGCAGGACCCACCGAGACCGCGGCGCTGGTAGAAGCGGTGGCGGTCGAGACGGATGGCATGGCTCCTTCGCCGCCGCCCTCACACGTCTCAGTGCCTCGCGAGAAGTACAACCGCCGCAGCCCCGCCTCCGCGAGAAACTTGGCTCTAGACAAATCACACATGGCGCTGTGGTTTGTATGCATCTTTAGTCGCAGCACGCCACGGCGCATCCACAGCTGGGGATTTCGTGGTGCCAGCAAAATGGCGGCGGAAAATGCCTCCATGGCCAACGTCAATGCAGACTCGTGGCGCAGTTTTGTGTAGAGCCGACCCAAGTCACGGAACGTGGCCATCAAAGCCACAAGACGTTTTTCCATCAGCGCAACCGACACGCCTCTGGCAAGCATGCGGCGTTCGTTCACGTGAAACGTCAAAAGAAGAACCACAAGCTCCAGTTTCTGAATAGCCTTCACGATGCCACGCTCCTCGAAGGGTTCACTGATGTGCCCAAAGGGCCTGGGATGAACCGTCATGGGCTCAACCATGGCGCATGCGGGGATGGCAAGGTCCTCCCCATCAATATTACTCCCATTTTCATTACGCCTGCTGATCCTCTTGAAATG
>NW_894973.1:0-813 GCF_000209065.1 Trypanosoma cruzi | reverse complement strand
GATTCCGCGGGATATACTGGCCCCGCTGCTCCGCCAGCCAGCACCAGTGAATTGCAAGCAGAAGAAATACCCAACGCTGGTATAATTGCCACGACAAATGATGACGACAGCGACAGCAGCCCTGCAACTTCTACTGCTGAAAGGCCTACCGCTGGCACAAGAAGCACCCAAGCCTCTGGTGATGCGAGTGACCTTGAACAGTCTAATAACGACGACGTCAATGATGACGTGGCACACAAGGATAAGACTGTGGAATTTGAAACCGCTTCAGGAAACAGGGGCACTCAGACAGATAATGATGAGAGATACACAACAGTACCAGAAAACGCCACCAATAAAACGAGCAATACAGAGACCATAACTGACAGTGACAGCAGCACCGCGGTCTCCCACACCACCTCCCCTCTTTTGCTTCTTGTTGTTGTTGCTGCTGCTGCGGTGGTGGCCGGGCCTGCATGAAGTGGTGTGCGATGAATGTGAACAAAGGCCTACGGCAACTGAACTGTTTTTTTGGTGAATATTGGCTGCACTTCCCGTGGACCAACAATCCGCGTGGTGTGCGGGGATCTTCTTTTAATTGTTACTTTGCTTTTGTGTTGCTGTGTGCGCTGCACCTTCTTGTGTGTGTGCGCACCCTCCGTGAGGGGTGCCGACACGACGGACCGCTCTCGCCGCATGTGCATGCGGTGGAGCCTTGTGTGCCGCTCCTGTTTGCTTCTCCCTCCTCCATCTGTGTGTGTTGGTGTTGCGGCAGGGCTGTGTGTGTGTGCCTGCTGCCGTGGATTGGAGTGTGTGGTGCGTGGTGTGCGGCGT
>NW_894972.1:0-813 GCF_000209065.1 Trypanosoma cruzi | reverse complement strand
ACTCACGCTCACCTCAGGAGTTTGGGGGTGATCCATTTCCCAGCATTGTGTCTCCACTCCCTGTCGCCACCGTTGGGCTAGCATCAGACGAGGGAGTCGTAGTAACGGAAACTGCACTGGATACACCGCCAGCACCAGCACCAATATTCGCCCTCAACGGTTCCTCTTCCAACGGCAGTTGCCTGGAAGAATTAGACCGGTGCAGGGATACCTCCACATCCGGTGCACTTGCCGCTGGTGAAAGAGGACTTGTCGTCGGTGTCTTCGGATCCTCCGGCTTCGGATTAGTAATTGTATTTTTGGCAAGCGTGGTAATCTCAGTGCCATCCAACGGGCGGTTGTACAGTAATACGTTCTTCACCGTCACAGGCACGCCTTCTTGAGCCTCTGCGCTGCCTCCATCCCCTCCAATGTAGAAGTGGGAGATCCCTTTAGATCCTTCAATATCCTGTAAAGCAAGTTGCGCATTCCCCACACGCTGACCATCGACATACGCAGAGCCCTGACTGCCGTTATGTAGCACAATGGCCACCTGGTACTGTGTCTCTGTCTCCCAATTACTGCTGTGCTCCGTGTTCTCTCCGCCGCACAACACACGCCACTTATTTTCATTGTCGTACGACAGTCCAAGAAGTACTGGATTCTCACTGTCATTCATCTTCGCACCAATCAATGGAATGGGGGTATCTCCCCTCGGCACACCGTGGATGGACACCGTCGCCAAAAGAGTGAAGTTGTAGTTCGCAAAGTGGTACAGCTGATTCTCCCCCTGCTTGCCAACATGCCACTCCGCTCCTGCACCACGTCCAGTGA
>NW_894971.1:0-813 GCF_000209065.1 Trypanosoma cruzi | reverse complement strand
GAACTCGCACACCGTCCTGCAAACCAGAAGTTTAAAAAGCAATAAGAAACAAGAATTCCAAAAAAAAAAGGAAAAAAACTTAGGCTTTTTCGGGGCTCGAACCCGCACCCCGGATGAAATTGTGAGCTTGTTTTGCCACTGAGCTAAAAAAAATGTGGTCGCGCGACCCATTTTCACGTAAGGTGTTAAGTTCGATCTTCGAACAATCGAGCACATTTGCGTTGTCCCCTGGAAAACGAAAGCGACATGTTTAGGGTGCGCCGCCGCAGCGTGGATACTTCGATTTGTCGTCATATATCTCTCGTACGGGGCCGTCGCCGCAGCGTGGATACATCGATTCGTTGTCATGTATCTCTCGTTCGGGGCGGACCGCCGCAACTTGGATAATTCGACACGTCGTCATGTATCTCTCGTCCGGGGCAGCCGCTGCAACTTGGATAATTTGACACGTCGTCATGTATCTCTCGTCCGGGGCCACCGCCCTACTCTTTTTTATTCCCTGCGGCGGCCAACCCCGGCAGTAAGGACAAAAAATAGGATCGCGTTTTTTTTTAATGCTTTTCCTGTTTGGGGGGGCGGATCTTTGTTTTCTATGATTGCCCCCCCCCCCCTTTTTTTGTCTATTCCAGGTTGGTTTTAGGAGGCTTGATGTGCCTGCTGGGTGATCGCCGGCTTTTTTATTGGTGATTGCGTATTTTTGGCTTACCGGTGTGCCGCTCAGTGCCATTTTGTTTTACTTCTTTTCTGCTTATTGGGGCGTGTTGTTATTCGTCACGCGTCAGCACACAACTAGCAACATGTCAAAAAAACAAA
>NW_894970.1:0-813 GCF_000209065.1 Trypanosoma cruzi | reverse complement strand
CGAAGCGTGGGATTACCAGCGCACACACACTCTCATTGCTCCCGTAAAGCAAAACACACACACAGGGAGAGAGAGAGAGGTCGCCCACTCAATGCAATGAAAACAAAACAGAAACAGTTACGGTGCTCCGCCCATGCAGCCAGGCAGGACGGCAGCGGTGCGTGTCGTGCAAAAGAGAGCACCAACGGGCCTGCATGGGTGTGCATGCATATATACAATGGGCACATTATTGTGTGTGCTTCGTGGGGTGAGGCGACGACGAGAGTCCATGCAAGGGGACACACACACAGAGAGAGAAGGAAGTGTGTGTATGCGGGCGGTGCATGGCTCTCTCACACTCACTCTCACGCGGCCACCACCGCAGCCGCAGCCGCACAAACCACGAAACAGATGGAATCAGTGCGATTGCAGAACTCGCACACCGTCCTGCAAGCCAGAAGTTTAAAAAGCAATATGAAACAAGAATTCAAAAAAAAAAAAAATGGAAAAAACTTAGGCTTCTGCGGGAATCGAACCCGCGTCCCCGGATGACATTGTGAGCGTGTTTGCCACTGAGCTAAAAAAATGCGGTCGCGCGACTCCTTTTCACGTAAAGTATTAATGTCGATCTTCGAACAATCGAGCACATTTGCGTTGTCCCCTGGAAAACGAAAAAGACGTGTTTAGGATGCGCAGCCGCAGCGTGGTTACTACTGTAAGTCGTCATATATCTAACGCCCGAGGCCACCGCTGCAGCTTGGATAATTCGACACGTCGTGCTGTATCTAACGTCCGGGGCAGCCGCTGCAACTTGGATAATTCGACACGTCGTCC
>NW_894969.1:0-813 GCF_000209065.1 Trypanosoma cruzi | reverse complement strand
GATCATCCGTTCCATTTGTGTACCCAGCACAGTGTTGTTCTTCCATGTACTTTCACTCACCTTGCCAACAAGAGTGGACCAATCCCACGAGGAGTCGATGTACTCCGCAACAACATCAGAAGAAATGGGCTCAATAATTTTATTACTTTCAACGGGATGTTCGCGATACACGCGACCCTCGGCAAAAGCAGCAATTACTCCACCAGCACTGACGAGAGAGGGTGAAACAAATGAATCCCTCCGAATTGAGCCAGTCTCCTCTTTCGGCAGCACCTGCGTCGTCCGCGGCACAAATAGATCGACCGTATGAGGCAATTGCGCATATCCCGAATTACTCTTCACAACGTCTGCGGCATCACAGGGGCCGCAGCACATCATAACGAAGAGGAGGAGCAGCACAGCGGAAGTAAACACACGCCGGGAAATGCTGGGCCTCTGCGGCTCACTCTCTCTTCCTTCCCTCCTCCTGCCCCTGGATCCGGTCACGCGGCAACGGTTGTGTGTGCGGGGCGCCATGACTGCAGCAACACGTGAGAGCATGTAAATATGCGTGCGGACGGTGTGTGTGTGTGTGTTGTTGGAACTTTCAGAGCCTTCGAATTTCACAGTAGCGATTAGCGTTCGCTTGCTTTCTTTCCTAGCGTGTCTGTGTGCAAGAAATGGAAAGACAGCAACAGCGGCAATACATCAGACACGTCAGTGAGGAGCAGAGCAGAGCACCCACGCAAAGAGCGGGGCTCGAGAAAACCCGTAAGGAACAGCACGGAGAACCACCGCCCACAGAAAAGAGCAGCAACACGGCAGGTCACGGCG
>NW_894968.1:0-813 GCF_000209065.1 Trypanosoma cruzi | reverse complement strand
TTCTCTGCGACGGCCGCGCGCTGATGTACATCTCCCGCCGCCGCCCCGCCACTTGTGGGGGGAAGCGTCGGTGCACTTAATTTTAAATTTTATTTAATGTTGTTTTGGTTTGTTTTTTTTAGCTTGTGAAAAGGATGTTCGCGGGGGAAGCTGGTCACCTAAATGAATATGTCCTGATAAAGTGGAGATGTTTCTGCACGATTCTTTTCCATCTTATGAATTTTTGGAAGACGGTGATTGAAGGAACCAGGGAGCCGATAGCGACAAGACGGATTTTTCTTTACTTTTTATTTCTTATTTTCCCACCACCCCCTCTTTTTGATTCCCACCTCGCGGCGGGGCCTTGTGGCTGGCGGAGCCCAGGGTCTGCCACTTGGTATGCGATAGTATTTCCAATCCTAACAAGGTGCACCGTGTCGCGAGAGTGGCTATCGGAATATATTTACTTGGAGCAAACATCGAGGGAGTGGCGAACCCACTGCCTCTCCACTACCCCCCTTTTCCCTTCTTGTTTGATTTCTTTTGATGATTTCAGGATCCGGCCAGCAGCCCAGGCGAATATTTTTTTTTTCATCGGGTTGGGTTTGTTTGTTGTGGGCGCTGACTGTGTGTGTGTGTGTGTGTGCTGGTGCCCCTGCGGCGTGGCGTGGCTGCTCCGTCGCGTCTCGGTCCCACTCCCCCGCTGTCTGTCTCTGTTCTTTTGTGTGTATGCTGTGCACCTGCCCGTGTCTCTCCCTCCCATGCTGCGTGCTCTCGTTGTGCCCGCCCCGGTGCCGGCCCGACAGGAGAGTTTACACCGCGAGCAACAAGCGA
>NW_894967.1:0-813 GCF_000209065.1 Trypanosoma cruzi | reverse complement strand
GGCTTTTTTATTGGTGATTGCGTATTTTTGGCTTACCGGTGTGCCGCTCAGCGCCATTTTGTTTTACTTCTTTTCTGCTTATTGGGGCGTGTTGTTATTCTTCACGCGTCAGCACACACCGAGCAACATGTCAAAAAAAAAAAATGCAGGTTTTTTCCCCCTCGCGAGGGCCTCGGCAGCCACAATCCTGTGCGTGCGTGCATTCTCAGCGTTTTAAGCACGGCATGTGTGTGCATGTGTGTGTGTGTTTGTCAGCGCCTATACTTGCAGAGCAGCTGTGCGCCACAAGAGAGTCTGAAGAAAGCAACGGCAGAGAGAGGCAGATAAGCACACACGCAAATTACTCATATCATCACACACACACACACGCAGCCGCGGAATGGGTGCACTCAACCACAAAATCAAAAAGAAAAACAAAACAAAAAGCCGAAGCGTGGGACTACCAGCGCACACACACTCTCATTGCTCCCGTAAAGCAAAACACACACACAGGGAGAGAGAGAGAGGTCGCCCACTCAATGCAATGAAAACAAAACAGAAACAGTTACGGTGCTCCGCCCATGCAGCCAGGCAGGACGGCAGCGGTGCGTGTCGTGCAAAAGAGAGCACCAACGGGCCTGCATGGGTGTGCATGCATATATACAATGGGCACATTATTGTGTGTGCTTCGTGGGGTGAGGCGACGACGAGAGTCCATGCAAGGGGACACACACACAGAGAGAGAAGGAAGTGTGTGTATGCGGGCGGTGCATGGATCTCTCACACTCACTCTCACGCGGCCACCACCGCAGCCGCAGCCGCACAAACCACGAA
>NW_894966.1:0-813 GCF_000209065.1 Trypanosoma cruzi | reverse complement strand
GATGGACACGCCGTCCATCAGCACCGTGTCCACGGCGCGGCCCAACCGTGATGGCTCTGTCCACCGTACCGCCCCGCAGTCGCAACACCACCGCATGCACCGCGGGCATCCACGCCGCCACCGCAACCAGCGCCAACACAACGACCAGCGCCGCACGCACAGCCGCAATGGCCCTGCGCCGCACACGGTGCCGGCTGCGCGGACACGCACCCACAAAAGACCACATCCACAGACACAAACACATATCAACAGGGCTTTCGTGGTGTGTCGCACTCGTCCCGTCGAACGTAACTCCTGTCCAACAAATCCCTTCCTACAGATGGCAAATTCAGATACACAATTCCGCCAGATCGTTATCCCACTGCTGCTAATCCTAATAAAGCAATTAATCCCTAATAGCTTGAAACGATAGTTGTGCTGGTCAATACAAAAGTATCTCTAACTGCTTGGTCAAAAAAGGAAGAGGAAGCAACAATAGTAACCAAGCACAGTGGCACGCAGAGACATCCGGTCACAGACAGTCCCCACCAAAGCACAAACACCGACGAAAAAAGCACAGACGCAACCACGCCGTTAACACCATCGCCCTCCCACCGCCCACGCAGCCTCACACAACCACCATGCAGAGTGGTAAGATCCCAGAAAAAAGACACATGGCCATTGGCACCGCTCTTGCAACCAAATGCCTCTACCACAGAGCAGTCCCAATGCAGTGAAAGACACACAAGTGCCGAGACACCCACGTGGCAGCGTTACAACCGGCGGCCATCAAGCGCGTCCGAGGATGTAATGGTGACACGGGAGAGGAGTGGA
>NW_894965.1:0-813 GCF_000209065.1 Trypanosoma cruzi | reverse complement strand
AAATGGTGGGAGTCAGAGACACTCTCTGTCAATATCTGTTTGCGTGTTCACACACTGGACACCAAACAACCCTGAATTATCCGCTGCTTGGAGGAATTTCGCGAGCTCTTGCCCACAAGGGTGCTGCACTCGGCTGATCGTTTTCGAGCGGCTGCTGCATCACACGTTGTGGTCCAAATTTTTGTTTCCGATTGTGAATGGTGGGAGTCAGAGACACTCTCTGTCAATATCTGTTTGCGTGTTCACACACTGGACACCAAACAACCCTGAATTATCCGCTGCTTGGAGGAATTTCGCGAGCTCTTGCCCACACGGGTGCTGCACTCGGCTGATCGTTTTCGAGCGGCCGCTGCATCACACGTTGTGGTCCAAATTTTTGTTTCCGATTGTGAATGGTGGGAGTCAGAGACACTCTCTGTCAATATCTGTTTGCGTGTTCACACACTGGACACCAAACAACCCTGAATTATCCGCTGCTTGGAGGAATTTCGCGAGCTCTTGCCCACACGGGTGCTGCACTCGGCTGATCGTTTTCGAGCGGCCGCTGCATCACACGTTGTGGTCCAAATTTTTGTTTCCGATTGTGAATGGTGGGAGTCAGAGACACTCTCTGTCAATATCTGTTTGCGTGTTCACACACTGGACACCAAACAACCCTGAACTATCCGCTGCTTGGAGGAATTTCGCGAGCTCTTGCCCACACGGGTGCTGCACTCGGCTGATCGTTTTCGAGCGGCCGCTGCATCACACGTTGTGGTCCAAGTTTTTGTTTCCGATTGTGAATGGTGGGAGTCAGAGACACTCTCTGTCAAT
>NW_894964.1:0-813 GCF_000209065.1 Trypanosoma cruzi | reverse complement strand
TAAAAAGACACCAAGTTCCGCACGGCGAACCAAAGCGAAAGGCAAATCCACAACCGCGAGTGTGTCGCATACGGAGTTCAAAAAAGGTCCTCGTCGTGCTACCCACCACATTATGTGTGCCATAAACGAACGGAGATTTCGACGATCGTCCGATATCCCGGGACGGGCTCGAAAAATTAGTGGCAATGCAATCGCATCACGAACAAAAAAGTGCTCCTGTAGCTTCGGAAACACTTGTCTAATAATCCGTGCGGTCCCTATGACACCGGCTGACAAAATGACACCCTTGCGAACAATTACCTTAAAAATTTGTGAGTCTACCGATCTGCACTGAACACTTGTGACGGTGCCCTTGTCGTCAAACGAAAAGCCTGTAACCTCGCAGCCTTCCAAAATGGAAAAACTGGGAGATTGCTGGCTCATCAAATGGTGTGAAAGTGAAAGACGGCACCCATATTTGTCAATACGTAGTAGTCCAGGAAAGACACTATTGCGCATGTACGGCTCCGAAAAACTGGAAAGATGCTTCCTTTTCAAAACCGCCCCAGCAGACTCCGCAAACCCCCAGGACAAGGGGTTTCGACTAACTGCAAAAGCATGTGGTACAATAACCGCTTCAATGGGCTTCAATCCGACTTTTGCAGGGACCGGTGGGAAATACAGGGCCCAATCCATGTTGGAAGTACCTCCAACAGCACATCCTCTCGGATACGGTGCAACGGAGCAGGGGACGTCATCATCGTCCTCATTCCTACCGTAACGCAAAGGGTATTCCACGTACCATCCGCTGTCCAGTTTTGATCCCACAGATTC
>NW_894963.1:0-813 GCF_000209065.1 Trypanosoma cruzi | reverse complement strand
TGGAAGTGGCGCGACAACGACGCGGGAGCGGGTGCGATGTTCTACTACTCTTCCTTTTACGCTTCCGTGAACATCGATGGCAGCAGTGTGGTGACGCTGACGGGCTGCAAGATGGGATCGACGGGGTTGTCGGAGTCTCCGCTGTCGCGGATTGACGCCGGCTACGGGTTCGTTGCCGGATGTCTGACGGTTGCGGGCCGGGTGGTGACGACGGCGGCTGAACTGGAGCGGAATGGCATCACCAACGTGACGACGGTTGCTGCGTGCGGGGAGTGCACGAGGGACGGCGACTGCTTTGCTCCGCTGAGTTGAGGGATGAAAGCAGTATTCCAACCCCTGCTGACTTGGGAACGTCGACACCGCCATCGGTCGCAAGTATCCACGAACGGTGGTCGTGCAGCGCTAGAGCCTCTTCGCTGACTCTGCGCTTTTCCCGTATCAGCTCTTCTTCGTCAGTTATTGAGTGGTCTGTCGGAAGCTCCACACCGATTGTGACCCGGTGAGCGGAGGCCGCAAACCAGGGAGGAATGGAGCTGCGAAAGAACCGCTCTTCGCGTGGTGAGCTCTCGGTGATGCCATAGTCCTTTGTGTATGCGTCTACGAAGGCATATAGCTCGTCCCGAGATAATGGCGAGATGCGGAAACCGGCGCGAGGCGGTGGCTCAGGCGGGGGTCTCCGCATCCAGTCCGTCTGACATGCGCGTGTGTTCTCAAATATGGAGAGTCGCGCGCGCAGGCAAAGGACGTGGAGCGGCGGCATATTAGCCTCCAGCAGTGCGGATTCCGGGTCAACAGAGCTCGGAACTCCGCTCG
>NW_894962.1:0-813 GCF_000209065.1 Trypanosoma cruzi | reverse complement strand
TCCGGTCATACACAAGCCCCGTCACAGTACAGCCGCCGAAGCAAAGCCGCGCTGACGCAATCAACTCAGTGACACCATCTCCCTCCCACTTCCCACACAACCCCACACAGCCACCGTGCCGAGTGGCGGAATCCCGGCAGAAAGTCAAATGACCACTGGCATCGCTCCTGTTACCGAATGGCTGCATCACAGGGCGGCCCCGATGCCGTGCACAACACACAAGAGCCGAGGCAGACCACGTGGCAGCGTTACGACCGCCAGCCATCAAGCGCGTACAAAAAGTGTTGGTGTTGGTGGTGCGTAAGTGGAGTGAAGAGCTCGCCGGCCCCCAGCAGTCAATGCCTCGTTTCTCGTTCACGCGAGTCGGCATTGTGCAGCAAGCAGCGGCACCATGCGCGCACGGCATACACAACAAAGGAAACACAAAGAAGCACGGCGGCAGCACTTGGTCACGGGGAAAAGGGTCCATGTCGATTGCATTCCGATTGGCTCACGGACGTCCGGATGGTAGTCGTGCAGATGCCGCGCGGCGGTTGTGACTGCAGTGGACTGAGAGGACGAAGAGAGGGGACAGAGACGCAGCGCGGCCCTCATCCACCTCGGTTGACTGTGACACCGGTGACGTCATCCCGTCAGACCGCCTGCAGCAAAGACCGTCACCGTCACCGTCAGCGGCGGTCAGCGCCTTCCCTCTCCCACTGGGGCGCAACTCCACCGACGCAGTCGCTCGCCTCCTCCCCACAACACAACGAGGGAGCAACGGCAAAGATGAGAGACGCACGGGCAGCACGCTGCCGCACAGCCTCACAGCTG
>NW_894961.1:0-813 GCF_000209065.1 Trypanosoma cruzi | reverse complement strand
GAATCAGTGCGATTGCAGAACTCGCACACCGTCCTGCCAAAACCAGAAGTTTAAAAAGCAATATGAAACAAGAATTCAAAAAAAAAAAAAATGGAAAAAACTTAGGCTTCTGCGGGAATCGAACCCGCGTCCCCCGGATGACATTGTGAGCGTGTTTGCCACTGAGCTAAAAAAATGCGGTCGCGCGACTCCTTTTCACGTAAAGTATTAATGTCGATCTTCGAACAATCGAGCACATTTGCGTTGTCCCCTGGAAAACGAAAAAGACGTGTTTAGGATGCGCAGCCGCAGCGTGGTTACTACTGTAAGTCGTCATATATCTAACGCCCGAGGCCACCGCTGCAGCTTGGATAATTCGACACGTCGTGCTGTATCTAACGTCCGGGGCAGCCGCTGCAACTTGGATAATTCGACACGTCGTCCCGTATCTAACGTCCGGGGCAGCCGCTGCAACTTGGATAATTCGACACGTCGTGCTGTATCTAGCGTCCGGGGCCACCGCCCTACCATTTTTTATTTCTTGCGGCGGCCAACCCCGGCAGTAAGGACAAAAAAAAGAATCGCGTTTTCTTTAATGTTTTTCCTGTTTGGGGGCGGGGATCTTTGTTTTCTATGATTGCCTCTTTTTTTTTGTCTGTTCCAGGTTGGTTTTGAGGACGCTTGATGTGCCTGCTGGGTGATCGCCGGCTTTTTTATTGGTGATTGCGTATTTTTGGCTTACCGGTGTGCCGCTCAGCGCCATTTTGTTTTACTTCTTTTCTGCTTATTGGGGCGTGTTGTTATTCGTCACGCGTCAGCACACACCGAGCAACA
>NW_894960.1:0-813 GCF_000209065.1 Trypanosoma cruzi | reverse complement strand
CAGCCACTCGAAAACGATCCGCGGAGTGCAGCACCCTTGTGGGCAAGAGCTCGCGAAATTCCTCCAAGCAGCGGATAGTTCCGGGTTGTTTGGCGTCCAGTGTGTGAACACGCAAACAGACATTGAAAGAGAGTGTCTCTGACCACCACCATTCATAATTCGAAACAAAAATTTAGACCACAACGTGCGGTGCAGCAGCCGCTCGAAAACGATCCGCCGCGTGCAGCACCCTTGTGGGCAAGATCTCGCGAAATTCCTCCAAGCAGCGGATGGTTCCGGGTTGTTTGGCGTCCAGTGTGTGAACACGCAAACAGACATTGAAAGAAAGTGTCTCTGACCACCACCATTCATAATTCGAAAAAAAAATTTAGACCACAGCGTGTGGTGCAGCGGCCACTCGAAAACGATCCGCCGAGTGCAGCACCCCTGTGGGCAAGAGCTCGCGAAATTCCTCCAAGCAGCGGATAGTTCAGGGTTGTTTGGCGTCCAGTGTGTGAACACGCAAACAGACATTGAAAGAGAGTGTCTCTGACCACCACCATTCATAATTCGAAACAAAAATTTAGACCACAGCGTGTGGTGCAGCGGCCGCTCGAAAACGATCCGCCGACTGCAGCACCCCTGTGGCAGGAGCTCGCGAAATTCCTCCAAGCAGCGGATAGTTCCGGGTTGTTTGGCGTCCAGTGTGTGAACACGCAAACAGACATTGACAGAGAGTGTCTCTGACCACCACCATTCATAATTCGAAACAAAAATTTAGACCACAGCGTGTGGTGCAGCAGCCACTCGAAAACGATCCGGCGAGTGCAGCAC
>NW_894959.1:0-813 GCF_000209065.1 Trypanosoma cruzi | reverse complement strand
TCGCGGCGGGGCCTTTTGGCTGGCGGAGCCCAGGGTCTGCCACTTGGTATGCGATAGTATTTCCAATCCTAACAAGGTGCACCGTGTCGCGAGAGTGGCTATCGGAATATATTTACTTGGAGCAAACATCGAGGGAGTGGCGAACCCACTGCCTCTCCACTACCCCCCTTTTCCCTTCTTGTTTGATTTCTTTTGATGATTTCAGGATCCGGCCAGCAGCCCAGGCGAATATTTTTTTTTTCATCGGGTTGGGTTTGTTTGTTGTGGGCGCTGACTGTGTGTGTGTGTGTGTGTGCTGGTGCCCCTGCGGCGTGGCGTGGCTGCTCCGTCGCGTCTCGGTCCCACTCCCCCGCTGTCTGTCTCTGTTCTTTTGTGTGTATGCTGTGCACCTGCCCGTGTCTCTCCCTCCCATGCTGCGTGCTCTCGTTGTGCCCGCCCGGTGCCGGCCCGACAGGAGAGTTTACACCGCGAGCAACAAGCGAAGTCCACAAAGGCCCAAGTGACAATGATGCTGCGCCGCGTCCTCTGCGTGCTTTTCTTTGCCCTCTGCTGTGCGTGCGTGTGCGCCACGGCCCAGGAGGAGGGGCAGTACGATGCTGCTGTTTTTAAGGCTGCTGGGGGCGACCCGAAGAAGAATACGACTACCACTACCACTACTACTACGACTACCACGACTACCACTACTACAACTACTACGACCACAACTACCTCCAAGGCGCCCAAGAACACGACCACAAATACCTCCAAGGCACCGACTCCTGAAGACGCGCGCAGCCCTGGCGGCCCTGTGTGGGTGCAGGTGTCGCTGCTGCT
>NW_894958.1:0-813 GCF_000209065.1 Trypanosoma cruzi | reverse complement strand
AGCGCACTTGTTTTTATTACTTTGTTTTCGTCACGGAGCATCCCTTTTTGCGTATAAATACGGTTTCTCCTTCTAAGGGGGGCCTCTCTGAGTCCTGTGCGGTACTGTGGCGTTGCTTTTTCATCTTCCGTCTTTCTCTCAGGGAGTTTATTTTGGATGACGATTTGTGTTCCTCGCTTTTTTTTTTTCATTTTTGTTTTTTTCTTTGCGTGTGTGAGATCATGTGATCTTTTTTCCGTTGTTGCTGCTTCTTTGTGCCCATCTCTTTTTTTGTAAAACTCTTTCGTGGCTGGTGGCTGACGGGGGGAGGGGTGGCAGTGTGTGGTTGCCGCAATAGACGGTGTGGCGGTCGGTCGGGATGGCTACTTTTAAGCGGGAGGATCTCCGCCGTGTCTTTTTCAGTGATTTGTCCGAGCAGTGCGACGAGGACATCATTCATGAGCTCTGCACGCAGTTCGGTCCCATCGCAAACATCACGTGGCCCTCAATCGGCAATCTTGCCGGCAGTGCACAGCACAAGACGTTCTGCTTTGTGGATTTTATTAACGCGGAGGACGCAAAGTACTGCTACGAGGCACTCTACCGCAGCCGTGTAAGGTTGTTTGGAAAGGAGTTGCGTGTGTCCCACGCCAGCACGGATATCTCAATAAAGGAAAGCGGCAGTCAAGTACACAATCGCCACGCCGTGCATGAGCTGCACGAGATTGGGGGCAAAAGTTGTGGTGGCGTGGTGTGGACCTCAACGTCACGGAATACGATCTCACATCGTTCTTTGGGCAATTTGGGAAGTTTGCCGTTCCGCCACGCAAGGGT
>NW_894957.1:0-813 GCF_000209065.1 Trypanosoma cruzi | reverse complement strand
AAAGAAGTAAAACAAAATGGCGCTGAGCGGCACACCGGTAAGCCAAAAATACGCAATCACCAATAAAAAAGCCGGCGATCACCCAGCAGGCACATCAAGCGTCCTCAAAACCAACCTGGAACAGACAAAAAAAAAGAGGCAATCATAGAAAACAAAGATCCCCGCCCCCAAACAGGAAAAACATTAAAGAAAACGCGATTCTTTTTTTTGTCCTTACTGCCGGGGTTGGCCGCCGCAAGAAATAAAAAATGGTAGGGCGGTGGCCCCGGACGCTAGATACAGCACGACGTGTCGAATTATCCAAGTTGCAGCGGCTGCCCCGGACGTTAGATACGGCACGACGTGTCGAATTATCCAAGTTGCAGCGGTGGCCTCGGGCGTTAGATATATGACGACTTACAGTAGTAACCACGCTGCGGCTGCGCATCCTAAACACGTCTTTTTCGTTTTCCAGGGGACAACGCAAATGTGCTCGATTGTTCGAAGATCGACATTAATACTTTACGTGAAAAGGAGTCGCGCGACCGCATTTTTTTAGCTCAGTCGCAAACACGCTCACAATGTCATCCGGGGACGCGGGTTCGATTCCCGCAGAAGCCTAAGTTTTTTCCATTTTTTTTTTTTTTGAATTCTTGTTTCATATTGCTTTTTAAACTTCTGGTTTGCAGGACGGTGTGCGAGTTCTGCAATCGCACTGATTCCATCTGTTTCGTGGTTTGTGCGGCTGCGGCTGCGGTGGTGGCCGCGTGAGAGTGAGTGTGAGAGAGCCCATGCACCGCCCGCATACACACACTTCCTTCTCTCTCTGTGTGT
>NW_894956.1:0-813 GCF_000209065.1 Trypanosoma cruzi | reverse complement strand
CCTGAATTATCCGCTGCTTGGAGGAATTTCGCGAGCTCTTGCCCACAAGGGTGCTGCACTCGGCTGATCGTTTTCGAGCGGCTGCTGCATCACACGTTGTGGTCCAAATTTTTGTTTCCGATTGTGAATGGTGGGAGTCAGAGACACTCTCTGTCACTATCTGTTTGCGTGTTCACACACTGGACACCAAACAACCCTGAATTATCCGCTGCTTGAAGGAATTTCGCGAGCTCTTGCTCACACGGGTGCTGCACTCGGCTGATCGTTTTCGAGCGGCTGCTGCATCACACGTTGTGGTCCAAATTTTTGTTTCCGATTGTGAATGGTGGGAGTCAGAGACACACTCTGTCAATATCTGTTTGCGTGTTCATACACTGGACACCAAACAACCCTGAATTATCCGCTGCTTGGAGGAATTTCGCGAGCTCTTGCCCACAAGGGTGCTGCACTCGGCTGATCGTTTTCGAGCGGCTGCTGCATCACACGTTGTGGTCCAAATTTTTGTTTCCAATTGTGAATGGTGGGAGTCAGAGGCACTCTCTGTCAATATCTGTTTGCGTGTTCACACACTGGACACCAAACAACCCTGAACTATCCGCTGCTTGGAGGAATTTCGCGAGCTCTTGCCCACAAGGGTGCTGCACTCGGCTGATCGTTTTCGAGCGGCTGCTGCATCACACGTTGTGGTCCAAATTTTTGTTTCCGATTGTGAATGGTGGGAGTCAGAGACACTCTCTGTCACTATCTGTTTGCGTGTTCACACACTGGACACCAAACAACCCTGAATTATCCGCTGCTTGAAGGAATTTCGCG
>NW_894955.1:0-813 GCF_000209065.1 Trypanosoma cruzi | reverse complement strand
TCCTCCAAGCAGCGGATAGTTCAGGGTTGTTTGGTGTCCAGTGTGTGAACACGCAAACAGATATTGACAGAGAGTGCCTCTGACTCCCACCATTCATAATCGGAAACAAAAATTCGGACCACAACGTGTGATGCAGCAGCCGCTCGAAAACGATCAGCCGAGTGCAGCACCCGTGTGGGCAAGAGCTCGCGAAATTCCTCCAAGCAGCGGATAGTTCAGGGTTGTTTGGTGTCCAGTGTGTGAACACGCAAACAGATATTGACAGAGAGTGCCTCTGACTCCCACCATTCACAATCGGAAACAAAAATTCAGACCACAACGTGTGATGCAGCGGCCGCTCGAAAACGATTAGCCGAGTGCAGCACCCGTGTGGGCAAGAGCTCGCGAAATTCCTCCAAGCAGCGGATAGTTCAGGGTTGTTTGGTGTCCAGTGTACGAACACGCAAACAGATATTGACAGAGAGTGCCTCTGACTCCCACCATTCATAATTGGAAACAAAAATTTGGACCACAACGTGTGATGCAGCAGCCGCTCGAAAACGATCAGCCGAGTGCAGCACCCGTGTGGGCAAGAGCTCGCGAAATTCCTCCAAGCAGCGGATAGTTCAGGGTTGTTTGGTGTCCAGTGTGTGAACACGCAAACAGATATTGACAGAGAGTGCCTCTGACTCCCACCATTCATAATTGGAAACAAAAATTTGGACCACAACGTGTGATGCAGCGGCCGCTCGAAAACGATCAGCCGAGTGCAGCACCCGTGTGGGCAAGAGCTCGCGAAATTCCTCCAAGCAGCGGATAATTCAGGGATGTTTG
>NW_894954.1:0-813 GCF_000209065.1 Trypanosoma cruzi | reverse complement strand
CTGGAAAGGGTGCAACAAGTGGTATTATAAACGCTCTTTCAGGCATTATAGGGCACAAGCGACTCGAGCAGTTTGCTTCAGAGGTCTCTGGACACCAAGGGCTTCTGAATTTGCTTGATGTACGTTGTGAAGATCCCACTGCGTGGAGCGGTACTCGCGGTATTCGTGGTGGAGTGTTGGCCGCCTCTGTGCATGAGCGACGAGAGCGTTTTGGTGCCAACCGTTTAATGCGTCATCAGAAGAAAACTTTTATGACTTTCGTCAGGGAATCTGTTGAGGATGACCGAACACTGCAACTTCTCATTGGTTCGGCCGTTTTATCCGTTGTGCTTGGAATGACTACGTCCGACTATCGTGAAGGGACAATTGACCGAGGCACCGGTCTGGTAGAAGGTGCGGCGATATTTCTCTCTGTTTTCATAGTAGTAACGCTGAGTGCATTGAACAATTACAAGAAACAGGAACAATTTTCGCATGTCATTGAACGAGAGGATCAGTCTCGACAACTTGTGCTTGTTTGGCGATATGAATCTGCCTCAGGCGGGGGGTTGATGCTTCGGCCGATGGAGGTACACGTTGAGGACGTTGTTGTGGGTGATGTTGTGCAAGTTTCTGCGGGAATGGAACTGACTTTTGATGCCATATTATTTGATAACCGTTACGTTGTGTGCGATGAGTGTAGTGTGACGGGAGAGAGCGAGGAAATCATTAAGGATCTCCAACGTGACCCATTTTTGATTAGTGGCTCCAGTATTCTTGATGGTTCTTCCGAGGCTGTCGCTGTTGTTTGCGCAATAGGGGAGCATAGTTTTG
>NW_894953.1:0-813 GCF_000209065.1 Trypanosoma cruzi | reverse complement strand
TATCTGCGGATGTACTCGTGCGGCTTTGTGGCCCTGTCGTACTCCCATCTTCTACGTGTACAGTATCGATAACATCGCCTGACTGCCGTTTCGGAGCTGTCAAACCTTTTACACCACCTACGTCAGCCTCTCCCTGTTCCACAGTGGACCCTTTATTTCGCGACTGTGATGCTGTTGTATCATTTTCATCTTCTGTCGTGCCTTTCTTTTCTCCTTCCTGTACCGGCATTTCCGCCTCATTTGATTGCACTAAGGCACCGGAAGAACCTGGGGTCACTGGCACTTTTGTTCCCCTGTCCTCACTGGACCCCGTATCTGAACCCGGTTCCTCATCGGAATTGTCCTCCACTTGCGACTCAGAGGACAAAGAACTCAAGCTGGTGGGTTCTTCTACATCTTCAACCTGAGTAGCAGCAATGATCTCATCCGTAGAATGTGCCACGCACACGGACGGGCAGCAGCAGCACAGGGCAAGCACCAACAGGGCGCACAGCAGACGGCACGTCGTCATCATCATGAGTGTGGTCGTTCAGTGGTGTGGAGCTGATCTGCACAGTGAGGGAAATGGAGAGCAACAGGGGAGACGAGAGGTGCGGCAGACACACACAGAGGGCACACCACATGAGGAGAGGGCAGCAGCCAGGCATGCACCGTACGCCGCACACCACGCACGACACACACTCCAATCCACGGCAGCAGGCACACACACACACACAGCCCTGCCGCAACACCAACACACAGATGGAGGAGGGAGAAGCAAACAGGAGCGGCACACAAGGCTCCACCGCATGCACATGCGGCGAGAGCGGCCCG
>NW_894952.1:0-813 GCF_000209065.1 Trypanosoma cruzi | reverse complement strand
AGAAAGATTGCGCAACTGCCAACGGGCCGAGCCGTTTGCACCGCCAGTTTCACTGCCGGTGGTTGTTGACGCGGTAGTCGTGTTCCCGTCGCATGAGGAGGCGCAGCATCGGATCGAGGAGGACAGTGCACCCATCACGCGTGTGCCCAGCGAGCTGCCGGGGGACGGCCTCACCACGCCCCACGAGTACTTTGCCAGCGCCGAGCCCGTGGAGGAGGGAAACGCTTTGCCCCGTGCACGGTCAGGGGATGTACTGCAGGGTGTGCCCGTTGACCGCAGTCTCCGCCTGCCTGACGTGAATGCGGCGAGCCGCAGACTGAACACTCTCTCTGGGGCCACGTACCGCCTGCGACCCGCCAGCGCCGTATACGGCAGTGCATCGTACCTCCCGCACAGCAGCGGCAGCGGCAGTGGAATGACGGCAGGAGATGTGCCCGGTGTTTCGCAACAGTCTGATGCGGCATCCTGCCCGGAAACAGCCAGCCCCGTGCATGTGTGTGAGGCGCCGCCGCGTGCTGCCGCAGCTGTCAATACCGAGGGCCGCACAGTCCCCACCACCACGGCACGCTGACCGCCTGTGGAAGAAGGCCAGCGAACCTGACGTGTATTGTCACCTTCAGATAGGAGCGAAGGGGCTCGCGGTGCCGGTCACCAATTTATTTTTGGTTTTTTTTTGTGTGTTTCTGATGACTTTTTTTTTGTCGCATTATTTTTTTTTTTTGAGGATTGTGTGAGAGCAGGGCCATGCTGTGTGCGCACAAGTGCATTGCTGGCTGCCTGCTCCACCCGTAGGAAAAAGGGTGGCTTGGGCCG
>NW_894951.1:0-813 GCF_000209065.1 Trypanosoma cruzi | reverse complement strand
GCTGCGACTGGATCCGGGATATGTGAAGGCGTACTACCGCAAGGCATCAGCGCATCTATATCTTGGGAAGCACAAGGAGGCACTGAAGGATTTTAAAACAGTGGTGCAGCTGATACCTGGCGACAAGGATGCACGTAATAAGCTGGATTTTTGTGAGAAGGAAGTTCGTCGTATACGCTTTGAGAATGCCATTGACACCCCTGACGCAGAGCCTGTGTCAAAAACGATCAAATTAGGCAGTGTGCACTCTGACTACGTTGGTCCTCGTATTGAGGGTGACACTATCACCGTGGAGTTTGTGGATGCCATGCAGGAACGTTTCCGGGTTGAAAAACTTATTGATCGTCGGGATGTAGTTTACATCTTGTTGGAGGTGCTGAAATTGTTTAAAAGCTACCCGAACTTTGTGTCGATTAACGTACCGACAGGTGAGGATATTACCGTATGTGGTGATACACACGGACAATACTACGACCTCCTCAATATATTTAAGCTGAATGGATGCCCATCTCGAACGAATCGCTATCTTTTCAATGGGGATTTTGTGGACCGTGGATCATATTCGTTTGAAAATGTCATGACACTTTTTGCCTACAAGTTGCTTTATCCGGAGCACATGTTTCTTTCTCGCGGTAACCATGAATGTTTGGCAATGAATCGTGTATATGGCTTTGAGGGTGAGGTGACGCAGAAATACAGCAAAGAAGTTTTTTATCTCTTCTCGGAGGTGTTTAATGCTCTACCTACCGGCCACGTGATAAACAACGAAGTCTTTGTTGTGCACGGCGGGCTGTACTCTCGAGATGACGTGAC
>NW_894950.1:0-813 GCF_000209065.1 Trypanosoma cruzi | reverse complement strand
TGTTTTTTTGACATGTTGCTCGGTGTGTGCTGACGCGTGACGAATAACAACACGCCCCAATAAGCAGAAAAGAAGTAAAACAAAATGGCACTGAGCGGCACACCGGTAAGCCAAAAATACGCAATCACCAATAAAAAAGCCGGCGATCACCCAGCAGTCACATCAAGCCTCCTAAAACCAACCTGGAATAGACAAAAAAAAAGGGGGGGGGGCAATCATAGAAAACAAAGATCCGCCCCCCCAAACAGGAAAAGCATTAAAAAAAACGCGATCCTATTTTTTGTCCTTACTGCCGGGGTTGGCCGCCGCAGGGAATAAAAAAGAGTAGGGCGGTGGCCCCGGACGAGAGATACATGACGACGTGTCGAATTATCCAAGTTGCGGCGGTCCGCCCCGAACGAGAGATACATGACAACGAATCGAGGTATCCACGCTGCGGCGACGGCCCCGTACGAGAGATATATGACGACGAATCGAAGTATTCACGCTGCGGCTGCGGCCCCGTACGAGAGATATATGACGACGAATCGAGGTATCCACGCTGCGGCGGCGCACCCTAAACATGTCGCTTTCGTTTTCCAGGGGACAACGCAAATGTGCTCGATTGTTCGAAGATCGAACTTAACACCTTACGTGAAAATGGGTCGCGCGACCACATTTTTTTTAGCTCAGTGGCAAAACAAGCTCACAATTTCATCCGGGGTGCGGGTTCGAGCCCCGAAGAAGCCTAAGTTTTTTTCCTTTTTTTTTTGGAATTCTTGTTTCTTATTGCTTTTTAAACTTCTGGTTTGCAGGACGGTGTGCGAGTTCTGC
>NW_894949.1:0-813 GCF_000209065.1 Trypanosoma cruzi | reverse complement strand
CATAGGGCTCAGTTCGCCCATATCGGCACACAATACGAATGCGCCACGGAGGGGACGCAAGGACGCAGAGTCACCCACTCGACAAGCGGAGACTCGATATGGCGGCTGCCAGCATGATGGAACGGTTCCCCATCGACCACATGACCACGCTGCCGATGCGCGTGGACGTGGAGCCCACAAGAAACCGCGCGAGGCGGCCACACGCAACGAACACGGGTAGGTTTTGTCTGGCGGACGCAGCAGCATGGCGTGGTACCACGCCAGAGAATTTTTTTTTCAGGCAGCGGGAAATGGGAGCCGCTGTTGGGATTCCCGCTTCGGTCTCGACCGGATCTCGAGGAAGGAATTAAAACGGAGACTATGCGTCGTGTGCGTCTTTTGATTGAGCAGCAGCTTCGCAGTCGCCAGGCTGAGGCGGAGCTGTTGCGGTGGGAGGCGACGATGAATGGCATCGCTCTACGCAGGCAAAAGGGTGGTGAACGGGGAATGGAGACACCGGCAGCAGATGTCGCTGCGAAAACCGCCTTGCCCACCATCGAGAGGGCCCGTGACGAAGGCGGAGAGCAGACGGGAGCCGGCGATGACACGGCGGTGGCAGCAATCACCGGGGAAACGAGTGTCGTGCCTCCAGTTGGCATCCGGGGCCTCAGGGGTGTTGTCTCGCGAACAGCTCCCCTGGACGGCCGTGCAGACGAGGACCCCGAGCGGAGGCATCGATTGATGCAAGGAGGAACGCTGCGGGGACTCCTCGACGGGCCACGTGACGCTGGCGACGTGGGGGAGCGAAGCATGCAAAGCTGCCATTTTACGCTG
>NW_894948.1:0-813 GCF_000209065.1 Trypanosoma cruzi | reverse complement strand
CCATAATTTTTTTTCAGTTTTAGCGAAGCAAGAGCTTGAGAGAAATCTTGCAGTAGGGCATTGGTCCCTGTGGTGCTTTTGAAGTTTTGCTTTGTATCCTCTTTTTCCTCATGTCTCTGCAGATGTATGTATGTGTGTTTGTTTCGTGAGGTGCGGGCAATATACTTCTTGTTTTTGGTTCACTTTTTTTTTTTTTTTTTTTTTTTTTTTTAGCCAAGACATCGACAAGTTTAACCAGCAATGAAGAAAGGGTTTGAGAGCCGATATAAGTTATCCCACTCGTTTGAGTCCCGCCAAAAAGAGGCGGCGAAGGTTCGTGAACGACATCCTGACCGACTTCCCATCATCTGCGAGAAGGTGGACGACTCCGACATTGGCGACCTGGACAAGGGGAAGTTTCTCGTGCCGTCGGACCTCACCGTGGGGCAATTTGTACTGGTGCTTCGGAAGCGCGTGAGGGTGGACGCGGACGAGGCGATATTTCTTTTTGTCAATGGTGCAGTGCCTCCCACCACGGCACAGATGTCGGACCTCTACGCACATCACAAGGACGAGGACGGCTTTCTTTACATAAAGTACTCGGGTGAGGCAACTTTTGGTTCTTGGTGATGCGTGTGTCCGTGCGCGTAATATATGCATGCTGCTTTCATGGCGAGGTAAAGCATGATGCAAGGCCCTTTCACTCCCTATTGAATTCCCAGAATAGAGACGGTAGTTTAACACGATGTTCTTTGCGCTATTATCATACAGTTTGTTTTTGTAGTGATCCGCGACTAACCTTCCTTTTTTCTTATTTATTTTTCTGCTTTTTGA
>NW_894947.1:0-813 GCF_000209065.1 Trypanosoma cruzi | reverse complement strand
GTTTCCCCACCACGCGCACCACGCTGTGATTCGACACGGTGAGGTCTTGGTACTGATAAAGGAATCTTGTCCCGGTGGCCATCGTATTGTTGAGCAGCGCAAAAACGGAGCGATCACTGGCAATAAGCCTATACATGTACAACATGTATTTGTATTTATGGAAGCTGCAGTACCGCGTGTACAGCGAGCTGCCGCCCACCAGCGTCAGCGTCCCCATCGAGTACAAACCATATCCACCGTAACCCAATGCACGCGCCTTGACGTTGCTGACCAACAGCGAGGACGCACTCAACACAACGTCGTCCAGCTTCACGACGATCAAAATGCGGTTCACAGAATTCGGCAACTGCTCCGCGTCGACTTCAGTGACGGCGATGTCGCAGTGCTGCGGGAGGGCACGCCTAAATAGAACAACGGAGGACCGCATCACCGTCTGGCTCACGCGGATCAGGACGCCGGCTGACTCGGCCGCCTCAGTGCCCCCAACAAACTGCAGCGCGGCTCCGTCACGGAATGTGCACCCAGTGAGCGTGATGTTGATGGGGAGATGCAGCGGCATACTGTTGAGGGAGAGCGTCAGCAATGCACCCACGCCGCTGAATGTCACACCCACGTAGCAGTGGTGCGTCTTCCACATGTTCAGCGCGAGGCTCGTCAGCGTCTGGTTCACCACGCAGCTCGTGTCGCCGTCCACGGCTCTCTCCGGTAAGGGCGGCACAACCGTGTCGGGCACCGCAAAGGGAAGACACGACGCGCCATGCCATCCGCCCCTTGCAGCTGCACGAGCACGAGCTGCGGTCCCACGACTCCGTA
>NW_894946.1:0-813 GCF_000209065.1 Trypanosoma cruzi | reverse complement strand
GAGCACATGATCTCCAGTATGCATGCTGGCGATCTGCTCCGACGACTTCCAAGTCTCCTGGATGGCTATTATGTCTGCTCCTTGCGCATTAATGTTGCGAGTTTTGACGGCGTGAGGCAAGAAACGTTCATCTGAAGTACTGCTATGGGGCCTGGGTTCTGCTCAATGTCTCCGCCTGGCAGTAGCTTTTGTCGTTGCGCGTCACATACGGCACGCAAAGAGTATGTATAGCGCTGATAAGCGCCGATGGAATTCAGCAGCGGATGGAAATACCGCTCCGCGGGCAGCCATGTAAATGGCTCCATCTGGTGCCCTTCCGACCCGTTTGTGCGGCGCCTCCTGCCTCTCCGCAAGCAGCGGATGAACAGCAGGCGCTTAGCTTCCTCTCTGGCAAAGAGCACTAGACCCTGGCACCACGTTGAGGTGGCCGGCTGACCCAGAGCGTTGTTGTAGTCTTGTTGGTGGTCGTATTTGGCATTTTAAACTTCTGATTTGATGTCGGTGCCTTATGATCCTCATCACCTTGTGTATTTTCCTGCGCCCTTTTATTTTGTGCATCTGACATACCGGTCGCACCTTGTGTGTGTGCGGAGACTGAGTTGCCAAACCTGCTGGTTCTGGATTATCGCTAGCCGAACGTAGTGATTCTGGCGGAACTGGTGTCTGTCCAGTGATGGCTGTGCCTGCTTCCTTTGGAAAGAAGGTCCTTGACTTCTCAAACCCTCCTCACTGTCTCTCCCACTCTCTGTCTGTGGCACACCGGTCTCCCAACCATATGGCTGTAATGCACCAGGAATATTTCCTTGTAGGATC
>NW_894945.1:0-813 GCF_000209065.1 Trypanosoma cruzi | reverse complement strand
TCCACAGTCCTCTGTGACAACAACACAGAGTGGAGGAGGTGTGGCAGTGGAATTGACTTCCATTCGTTTTGCGATTCCCAACGTGTGCGTCGGTCACGAACAGACGGAAGAGGCAGGACGCGAGATACTCGCTGAAACGCAGGAAGCGATTAAAAAGCACCAGTCCCGTCTCCTTGGTGAGGTTGGTTTTGCTGCCAATGAGGGGACGGATAATCAGTTGCTTATGATGATGGCTGGTAGAAATAGTAAGGATGAGCGTATCGTTGCGGTGATGGATGATATCACCTTTTCGTATCCATCTGGACGCTACAAACTTATTCTGTCGAACTACTCCTTGGTGCTGGAGGAGAAGAAGCGTGGGGCGGCAGGGAGTGGTGGAGTTGCACCTTTTGTGCCGCTTAGCGATATTCTGCAGTTGTATCTCTGTGACATTCCAGGCAGCGGTTTTGGGGAACAGGAAAACGAGGAACTCGCGCAATACGTCGTTATAATCCTGCGCAATCCATTGAAGGTGCGTACCACGACGTACAGGCACATTGTTATTTCTTGTCCCGCTGGATTTGCCCTTGACGAGGCACACCCGTGGCGGTGCCAGTTGGAAACACAGGAAGAGATTGACAGTTTCCTTGCGACGCTGCCCCACAACCAAAGTAATTCTTCAGCCGCACCCACGGCAACGGTAAAAAGTGAGGAGGGAAGCAAGAAAATCAAGAATACCTTCGCACCAATGATGTCGGGACGTGTAAGTGAAATTCTCATTCGGGTTTTGAAAGCTTTAACGGGTGTGACTGCGCTTGGTGGATTCAACAAGGA
>NW_894944.1:0-812 GCF_000209065.1 Trypanosoma cruzi | reverse complement strand
TCTGATTGTGTTTGCTACTTTGTGCGGGCACGCAACACTTGAGTGGTGGGAAAATGGAGCGGGGCGATGCATGGCTGCGTCTCGCCCATCGTTCACTGCACGGTGGTGTGGTGCACATTGTGGTGCTGACTCTGCGATGTGACTGCGGTCTCCTGCGCGGCAGTGGTGGTGGGTGGAGGAGAGTGTTGACCCGCGGCGGGACGGTGGGATCGTGCCTCCTTTTCTCTTTGTTCCTTCCCTTTTGTGAAGGTGTGCACTTATTTTTTGTGTCGGTGATGGGGCAAACAGACGGACAACGTGAATAAAACAAAATGAAAAAGGGCGATGGTGTGGCGGTGTTGGGGTTGGTTGCACGCCTCGCGTTGCTGCGGGGGCGGTGAGCCTCGGTTGCTTCACCGACAGGCGTTGCAGTGCGGCTGCATGGCGCACCGACCACCGAGCCGTGCGAGTGCCACGCCCAACGCCATTGGGACAGCGGGACGAAACAGCCGCGAGTGTCCTTTGGAGCCAGCGGCACCTGCTGGCCGCAGTTGGGCGGTGCGAGTGGGCTGCTTCACCGCACGGGTGTTGTGATGGCACCTCGCCGTGGCTCTTGTGATGGTTCCGACGCTGCAGCTCGACATGTGGCGGGGAGTAAAGTGTGGCCGCAGTGGACCATGAGCAGCACCAACGTGAGGCTGAGTGATTTCCTTTGGAATTATGTTGGCGGCAGGGCGGCCGTTGATGAAAGACTACAATGTGACGATGGAGGTGTTTGTTCAGGAGCCGGATGATTACGTACAAGGCCAGCGGCTTCTTGAAGAAATTCTAAA
>NW_894943.1:0-812 GCF_000209065.1 Trypanosoma cruzi | reverse complement strand
TTGTGAATGGTGGGAGTCAGAGACACTCTCTGTCAATATCTGTTTGCGTGTTCACACACTGGACACCAAACAACCCTGAATTATCCGCTGCTTGGAGGAATTTCGCGAGCTCTTGCCCACACGGGTGCTGCACTCGGCTGATCGTTTTCGAGCGGCCGCTGCATCACACGTTGTGGTCCAAATTTTTGTTTCCGATTGTGAATGGTGGGAGTCAGAGGCACTCTCTGTCAATATCTGTTTGCGTGTTCACACACTGGACACCAAACAACCCTGAACTATCCGCTGCTTGGAGGAATTTCGCGAGCTCTTGCCCACAAGGGTGCTGCACTCGGCTGATCGTTTTCGAGCGGCCGCTGCATCACACGTTGTGGTCCAAATTTTTGTTTCACGATTGTGAATGGTGGGAGTCAGAGGCACTCTCTGTCAATATCTGTTTGCGTGTTCACACACTGGACACCAAACAACCCTGAATTATCCGCTGCTTGGAGGAATTTCGCGAGCTGTTGCCCACACGGGTGCTGCACTCGGCTGATCGTTTTCGAGCGGTCGCTGCATCACACGTTGTGGCCCAAATTTTTGTTTCCGATTGTGAATGGTGGGAGTCAGAGACACTCTCTGTCAATATCTGTTTGCGTGTTCATACACTGGACACCAAACAACCCTGAACTATCCGCTGCTTGGAGGAATTTCGCGAGCTCTTGCCCACACGGGTGCTGCACTCGGCTGATCGTTTTCGAGCGGCCGCTGCATCACAGGAAGTGGTCCAAATTTTTGTTTCCGATTGTGAATGGTGGGAGTCAGAGGCACTCTCT
>NW_894942.1:0-812 GCF_000209065.1 Trypanosoma cruzi | reverse complement strand
TCGACAGCGTTGAGAACGGCACCTCGAAGTCATGCCGGGTGCCGTTCCGGCGGTACTCCTCCGCAATCTCGCGCAGCTTCGTAATGAGTTTTGTGGCGTAGTCGATGGCGTTGCAGCTTTCACCCGTCAGCGCGAGCGACGAATGCGCCGCCTTGCCCCGCACACGCACCCAAAAGTGGGAGGTGCCCTTGTGAGCAATCACCACAGTCATGCCGGTCGGCTCCCCAATGATGCAGCCTTCCGCCCTGACGTCGTGGTCCCGCGCAAACTCCGCCAGCTCCATGCCGCCGAGACAGCTCACCTCCTCGTCGTACGACCACGCAAAGTAGATCGGCTTCGCGCGCTTCATCTTGAGGAGCTCGGGGGCCAGAGACATGCACACGGCAACAAAGCCCTTCATGTCGGACGTGCCGCGACCGTACAGTTTCCCATCCCGCTCCGTCAGCGTAAACGGATCGCTGTCCCACTTCTGCCCGTCCACCGGGACCACGTCCGTGTGGCCGGAGAGAATGATGCCGCCCTTCGTCACGCCGCCGTCGCCCGGCAGCGTCGCCCACAGGTTTGCCTTGTTCCTCTCGGCGTTGTGTAGCAGGGTGCACTTGACACCAAGCCCCTCCAGGTAGTCCTTGCAGTAGTGGATGAGCTCAAGGTTCGAGTTGCGGCTCGTCGTGTCAAAGGCCACAAGCTTCGCCAGCCACTGTGTGTGGTCCATGGACCGAGCCGCCATCGCCAAGGTGAGTTGCTTAAGATCTTGTAAACGAACTAGGGAGTGCAGGGTGCAAGGGGGAGAAGGGTGATGCAGAGAGACGCAG
>NW_894941.1:0-812 GCF_000209065.1 Trypanosoma cruzi | reverse complement strand
CCTCGTAGTCCTTCTCCAGGGCGGCGAGATCCTCACGGGCCTCCGAGAACTCACCCTCCTCCATACCCTCACCAACGTACCAGTGCACGAACGCACGCTTGCTGTACATAAGGTCGAACTTGTGGTCGATGCGCGCGAACACCTCCGCGATGGCGGTCGAGTTGGCAATCATGCACACCGCGCGCTGCACCTTGGCGAGGTCGCCACCGGGCACCACCGTAGGGGGCTGGTAGTTGATGCCGCACTTGAAGCCAGTGGGTGACCAGTCCACAAACTGAATCGTGCGCTTCGTCTTGATGGTCGCGACGGCGGCGTTCACGTCCTTCGGCACAACGTCGCCGCGGTACATGAGGCAGCATGCCATGTACTTGCCGTGGCGGGGGTCGCACTTTGTCATCATTGACGCCGGCTCAAACACCGCGTTCGAGATCTCCGAAACGGAGAGCTGCTCGTGGTATGCCTTTTCCGCCGAGATCACTGGCGCGTAGCTTGTCAGCACAAAGTGGATACGCGGGTACGGCACCAAGTTGGTCTGGAACTCCGTCAGGTCCACGTTCAGCGCGCCGTCAAAGCGCAGCGACGCCGTAAGCGCGGAGACAACCTGGCCGATGAGGCGGTTCAAATTTGTGTACGTTGGACGTTCAATATCGAGGTTACGACGAGTTAAAATTTTTTTTTTTTTTTTTTTTTTTTTTTTTTTTTTTTTTTTTTTTTCTACTCCTACCAGCGCGTCTAGCTATACAGTGCCATCTGAGTGCCGAAGAGGTGGTCGAGCAGCGACAAAAGTTTCCTGCTGTGAAGCAACTGCCATT
>NW_894940.1:0-812 GCF_000209065.1 Trypanosoma cruzi | reverse complement strand
TCTTTAATGTTTTTCCTGTTGGGGGGCGGGGATCTTTGTTTTCTATGATTGCCTCTTTTTTTTTGTCTGTTCCAGGTTGGTTTTGAGGACGCTTGATGTGCCTGCTGGGTGATCGCCGGCTTTTTTATTGGTGATTGCGTATTTTTGGCTTACCGGTGTGCCGCTCAGCGCCATTTTGTTTTACTTCTTTTCTGCTTATTGGGGCGTGTTGTTATTCGTCACGCGTCAGCACACACCGAGCAACATGTCAAAAAAAAAAAATGCAGGTTTTTTCCCCCTCGCGAGGGCCTCGGCAGCCACAATCCTGTGCGTGCGTGCATTCTCAGCGTTTTAAGCACGGCATGTGTGTGCATGTGTGTGTGTGTTTGTCAGCGCCTATACTTGCAGAGCAGCTGTGCGCCACAAGAGAGTCTGAAGAAAGCAACGGCAGAGAGAGGCAGATAAGCACACACGCAAATTACTCATATCATCACACACACACACACGCAGCCGCGGAATGGGTGCACTCAACCACAAAATCAAAAAGAAAAACAAAACAAAAAGCCGAAGCGTGGGACTACCAGCGCACACACACTCTCATTGCTCCCGTAAAGCAAAACACACACACAGGGAGAGAGAGAGAGGTCGCCCACTCAATGCAATGAAAACAAAACAGAAACAGTTACGGTGCTCCGCCCATGCAGCCAGGCAGGACGGCAGCGGTGCGTGTCGTGCAAAAGAGAGCACCAACGGGCCTGCATGGGTGTGCATGCATATATACAATGGGCACATTATTGTGTGTGCTTCGTGGGGTGAGGCGACGACGAGAGTCC
>NW_894939.1:0-812 GCF_000209065.1 Trypanosoma cruzi | reverse complement strand
GAATTCAAAAAAAAAAAAAAATGGAAAAAACTTAGGCTTCTGCGGGAATCGAACCCGCGTCCCCGGATGACATTGTGAGCGTGTTTGCCACTGAGCTAAAAAAATGCGGTCGCGCGACTCCTTTTCACGTAAAGTATTAATGTCGATCTTCGAACAATCGAGCACATTTGCGTTGTCCCCTGGAAAACGAAAAAGACGTGTTTAGGATGCGCAGCCGCAGCGTGGTTACTACTGTAAGTCGTCATATATCTAACGCCCGAGGCCACCGCTGCAGCTTGGATAATTCGACACGTCGTGCTGTATCTAACGTCCGGGGCAGCCGCTGCAACTTGGATAATTCGACACGTCGTCCCGTATCTAACGTCCGGGGCAGCCGCTGCAACTTGGATAATTCGCACGTCGTGCTGTATCTAGCGTCCGGGGCCACCGCCCTACCATTTTTTATTTCTTGCGGCGGCCAACCCCGGCAGTAAGGACAAAAAAAAGAATCGCGTTTTCTTTAATGTTTTTCCTGTTTGGGGGCGGGGATCTTGTTTTCTATGATTGTCTCTTTTTTTTTGTCTGTTCCAGGTTGGTTTTGAGGACGCTTGATGTGCCTGCTGGGTGATCGCCGGCTTTTTTATTGGTGATTGCGTATTTTTGGCTTACCGGTGTGCCGCTCAGCGCCATTTTGTTTTACTTCTTTTCTGCTTATTGGGGCGTGTTGTTATTCGTCACGCGTCAGCACACACCGAGCAACATGTCAAAAAAAAAAAATGCAGGTTTTTTCCCCCCTCGCGAGGGCCTCGGCAGCCACAATCCTGTGCGTGCGT
>NW_894938.1:0-812 GCF_000209065.1 Trypanosoma cruzi | reverse complement strand
TTTTCCTGTTGGGGGGCGGGGATCTTTGTTTTCTATGATTGTCTCTTTTTTTTTGTCTGTTCCAGGTTGGTTTTTAGGAGGCTTGATGTGCCTGCTGGGTGATCGCCGGCTTTTTTATTGGTGATTGCGTATTTTTGGCTTACCGGTGTGCCGCTCAGCGCCATTTTGTTTTACTTCTTTTCCGCTTATTGGGGCGTGTTGTTATTCGTCACGCGTCAGCACACACCGAGCAACATGTCAAAAAAAAACAAAATGCAGGCTTTTCCCCCCTCGCGAGGGCCTCCGCAGCCACAATCCTGTGCGTGCGTGCATTCTCAGCGTTTTAAACACGGCATGTGTGTGTGCATGTGCTTGTGTGTTTGGCAGCGCCTATACTTGCGGAGCAGCTGTGCGCCACAAGAGAGTCTGAAGAAAGCAACGGCAGAGAGAGGCAGATAGCACACACGCAAATTACTCATATCATCGCACACACACACACACACACGCAGCCGCGGAATGGGTGCACTCAACCACAAAATCAAAAAGGAAAACAAAACAAAAAGCCGAAGCGTGGGACGACCAGCGCACACACACTCTCATTGCTCCCGTAAAGCAAAACACACACACAGAGGGAGAGAGAGAGAGGTCGCCCACTCAATGCAATAAAAACAAAACAGAAACAGTTACGGTGCTCCGTCCATGCAGCCAGGCAGGACGGCAGCGGTGCGTGTCGTGCAAAAGAGAGCACCAACGGGCCTGCATGGGTGTGCATGCATATATACAATGGGCACATTATTGTGTGTGCTTCTTGGGGTGAGGTGAGGGCGAGAGTC
>NW_894937.1:0-812 GCF_000209065.1 Trypanosoma cruzi | reverse complement strand
AAACAGGAAAAGCATTAAAAAAAACGCGATCCTGTTTTTTGTCCTTACTGCCGGGGTTGGCCGCCGCAAGGAATAAAAAAGAGTAGGGCGGTGGCCCCGGACGACAGATACATGACGACGTGTCGAATTATCCAAGTTGCAGCGGCTGCCCCGGACGAGAGATACATGACGACGTGTCGAATTATCCAAGTTGCGGCGGTCCGCCCCGAACGAGAGATACATGACAACGAATCGATGTATCCACGCTGCGGCGACGGCCCCGTACGAGAGATATATGACGACGAATCGAAGTATTCACGCTGCGGCTGCGGCCCCGTACGAGAGATATATGACGACGAATCGAGGTATCCACGCTGCGGCGGCGCACCCTAAACATGTCGCTTTCGCTTTCCAGGGGACAACGCAAATGTGCTCGATTGTTCGAAGATCGAAATTAACACCTTGCGTGAAAATGGGTCGCGCGACCACATTTTTTTTAGCTCAGTGGCAAACAAGCTCACAATGTCATCCGGGGCGCGGGTTCGAGCCCCGAAGAAGCCTAAGTTTTTTTCCTTTTTTTTTTTTTGGAATTCTTGTTTCTTATTGCTTTTTAAACTTCTGGTTTGCAGGACGGTGTGCGAGTTCTGCAATCGCACTGATTCCATCAGTTTCGTGGTGTGTGCGGCTGCGGCTGCGGTGGTGGCCGCGTGAGAGTGAGTGAGAGAGCGCCGTGCACCGCCCGCACACACACTCGTCTTTCACCCACTCTCTGTGTGTGTCCCCTTGCATGGACTCTCGCCCTCACCTCATCCCACGAAGCACACACATAATGT
>NW_894936.1:0-812 GCF_000209065.1 Trypanosoma cruzi | reverse complement strand
AAGAAGTAAAACAAATGGCGCTGAGCGGCACACCGGGTAAGCCAAAAATACGCAATCACCAATAAAAAAGCCGGCGATCACCCAGCAGGCACATCAAGCGTCCTCAAAACCAACCTGGAACAGACAAAAAAAAAGAGACAATCATAGAAAACAAAGATCCCCGCCCCCAAACAGGAAAAACATTAAAGAAAACGCGATTCTTTTTTTTGTCCTTACTGCCGGGGTTGGCCGCCGCAAGAAATAAAAAATGGTAGGGCGGTGGCCCCGGACGCTAGATACGGGACGACGTGTCGAATTATCCAAGTTGCAGCGGCTGCCCCGGACGTTAGATACGGGACGACGTGTCGAATTATCCAAGTTGCAGCGGCTGCCCCGGACGTTAGATACAGCACGACGTGTCGAATTATCCAAGCTGCAGCGGTGGCCTCGGGCGTTAGATATATGACGACTTACAGTAGTAACCACGCTGCGGCTGCGCATCCTAAACACGTCTTTTTCGTTTTCCAGGGGACAACGCAAATGTGCTCGATTGTTCGAAGATCGACATTAATACTTTACGTGAAAAGGAGTCGCGCGACCGCATTTTTTTAGCTCAGTGGCAAACACGCTCACAATGTCATCCGGGGACGCGGGTTCGATTCCCGCAGAAGCCTAAGTTTTTTCCATTTTTTTTTTTTTTGAATTCTTGTTTCATATTGCTTTTTAAACTTCTGGTTTGCAGGACGGTGTGCGAGTTCTGCAATCGCACTGATTCCATCTGTTTCGTGGTTTGTGCGGCTGCGGCTGCGGTGGTGGCCGCGTGAGAGTGAGTG
>NW_894935.1:0-812 GCF_000209065.1 Trypanosoma cruzi | reverse complement strand
CACTCGGCTGATCGATTTCGAGCGGCTGCTGCATCACACGTTGTGGTCCAAATTTTTGTTTCCGATTGTGAATGGTGGGAGTCAGAGACACTCTCCGTCAATATCTGTTTGCGTGTTCACACACTGGACACCAAACAACCCTGAACTATCCGCTGCTTGGAGGAATTTCGCGAGCTCTTGCCCACAAGGGTGCTGCACTCGGCTGATCGATTTCGAGCGGCTGCTGCAGCACACGTTGTGGTCCAAATTTTTGTTTCCGATTGTGAATGGTGGGAGTCAGAGACACTCTCCGTCAATATCTGTTTGCGTGTTCACACACTGGACACCAAACAACCCTGAACTATCCGCTGCTTGGAGGAATTTCGCGAGCTCTTGCCCACAAGGGTGCTGCACTCGGCTGATCGATTTCGAGCGGCTGCTGCATCACACGTTGTGGTCCAAATTTTTTGTTTCCGATTGTGAATGGTGGGAGTCAGAGACACTCTCCGTCAATATCTGTTTGCGTGTTCACACACTGGACACCAAACAACCCTGAACTATCCGCTGCTTGGAGGAATTTCGCGAGCTCTTGCCCACAAGGGTGCTGCACTCGGCTGATCGATTTCGAGCGGCTGCTGCAGCACACGTTGTGGTCCAAATTTTTGTTTCCGATTGTGAATGGTGGGAGTCAGAGGCACTCTCCGTCAATATCTGTTTGCGTGTTCACACACTGGACACCAAACAACCCTGAATTATCCGCTGCTTGGAGGAATTTCGCGATCTCTTGCCAACAAGGGTGCTGCACTCGGCTGATCGATTTCGAGCGGCTGCTG
>NW_894934.1:0-812 GCF_000209065.1 Trypanosoma cruzi | reverse complement strand
GCACATATTTAACCGGTCAATACGGGGCAATATCCCAGCCACACTCTTCCTCGGTCACAAGATCCAATAGTGTACACATCACCAATAAACCCATGGTTAATAATTGCAACAAATGCCCGCGCCACATCACTTGCATGTATAAATGTGCGCTTATTGCTACCATTGCCCTGAATAGTCAGTTTCTTTCCAGCATTCATAAGCATAATAAACCGAGGTATGAGCTTTTCTGGATACTGGTATGGTCCATACACATTATTTCCACGGGTAATGATGCAAGGCAGTCCAAACGATATATGGTACGACTTCACAATGTACTCTACTGCCGCCTTTGTTGCCGCATATGGATTGGTTGGATTTAATGTCCCCTCCTCCTTCTTGGAGTCCGTTACCTGTCCATACACCTCGTCTGTGCTAACATGAATAAACTTTTCTATCCTACCATACGTCCGGGCGCACTCAAGAAGCACATGCGTCCCAAGGACGTTATTATACGTGAAGGAAAGACTATTACCAAAACTATTGTCCACGTGGCTCTGCGCCGCAAAGTTAATGATGGTATCAATGTCATGATGACGTAGTACATACATCACAAGATCCGCGTTGGTAATATTCCCCTTGACAAAGTGGTAGTGGGGGTCACTGGGGTTTTCAATCGACCTAAAGCTGCTGCAGTAGTCCACCTTGTCAAGGTTGTACACATGCACCCCAGAATGCGTTCGCATCAAGTGGTTGATGAAATTGCTCCCAATAAACCCCAGACCCCCCGTCACGAGAAGATGACGCAGCGAAGTGGTGTCCGTCAGCCGCGTCCT
>NW_894933.1:0-812 GCF_000209065.1 Trypanosoma cruzi | reverse complement strand
CGGGCGGTGCATGGCTTTTTCACATTCATTTTCACGCGGCCACCACCGCAGCCGCAGCCGCACAAACCACGAAACAGATGGAATCAGTGCGATTGCAGAACTCGCACACCGTCCTGCAAACCAGAAGTTTAAAAAGCAATATGAAACAAGAATTCAAAAAAAAAAAAATGGAAAAAACTTAGGCTTCTGCGGGAATCGAACCCGCGTCCCCGGATGACATTGTGAGCGTGTTTGCCACTGAGCTAAAAAAATGCGGTCGCGCGACTCCTTTTCACGTAAAGTATTAATGTCGATCTTCGAACAATCGAGCACATTTGCGTTGTCCCCTGGAAAACGAAAAAGACGTGTTTAGGATGCGCAGCCGCAGCGTGGTTACTACTGTAAGTCGTCATATATCTAACGCCCGAGGCCACCGCTGCAGCTTGGATAATTCGACACGTCGTGCTGTATCTAACGTCCGGGGCAGCCGCTGCAACTTGGATAATTCGACACGTCGTGCTGTATCTAGCGTCCGGGGCCACCGCCCTACCATTTTTTATTTCTTGCGGCGGCCAACCCCGGCAGTAAGGACAAAAAAAAGAATCGCGTTTTCTTTAATGTTTTTCCTGTTTGGGGGCGGGGATCTTTGTTTTCTATGATTGCCTCTTTTTTTTTGTCTGTTCCAGGTTGGTTTTGAGGACGCTTGATGTGCCTGCTGGGTGATCGCCGGCTTTTTTATTGGTGATTGCGTATTTTTGGCTTACCGGTGTGCCGCTCAGCGCCATTTTGTTTTACTTCTTTTCTGCTTATTGGGGCGTGTTGTTATTCGTCAC
>NW_894932.1:0-812 GCF_000209065.1 Trypanosoma cruzi | reverse complement strand
AACTTCTGGTTGCCAGGACGGTGTGCGAGTTCTGCAATCGCACTGATTCCATCTGTTTCGTGGTTTGTGCGGCTGCGGCTGCGGTGGTGGCCGCGTGAGAGTGAGTGTTAGAGAGCCATGCACCGCCCGCATACACACACTTCCTTCTCTCTCTGTGTGTGTGTCCCCTTGCATGGACTCTCGTCGTCGCCTCACCCCACGAAGCACACACAATAATGTGCCCATTGTATATATGCATGCACACCCATGCAGGCCCGTTGGTGCTCTCTTTTGCACGACACGCACCGCTGCCGTCCTGCCTGGCTGCATGGGCGGAGCACCGTAACTGTTTCTGTTTTGTTTTCATTGCATTGAGTGGGCGACCTCTCTCTCTCTCCCTGTGTGTTTGTTTTGCTTTACGGGAGCAATGAGAGTGTGTGTGCGCTGGTAGTCCCACGCTTCGGCTTTTTGTTTTGTTTTTCTTTTTGATTTTGTGGTTGAGTGCACCCATTCCGCGGCTGCGTGTGTGTGTGTGTGATGATATGAGTAATTTGCGTGTGTGCTTATCTGCCTCTCTCTGCCGTTGCTTTCTTCAGACTCTCTTGTGGCGCACAGCTGCTCTGCAAGTATAGGCGCTGACAAACACACACACACATGCACACACATGCCGTGCTTAAAACGCTGAGAATGCACGCACGCACAGGATTGTGGCTGCCGAGGCCCTCGCGAGGGGGAAAAAACCTGCATTTTTTTTTTTTTGACATGTTGCTCGGTGTGTGCTGACGCGTGACGAATAACAACACGCCCCAATAAGCAGAAAAGAAGTAAAACAA
>NW_894931.1:0-812 GCF_000209065.1 Trypanosoma cruzi | reverse complement strand
CGTTTTCGAGCGCTCTCTGCATCACACGTTGTGGTCCAAATTTTTGTTTCCGATTATGAATGGTGGGAGTCAGAGACACTCTCTGTCAATATCTGTTTGCGTGTTCACACACTGGATACCAAACAATCCTGAACTATCCGCTGCTTGGAGGAATTTCGCGAGCTCTTGCCCACACGGGTGCTGCACTCGGCTGATCGTTTTCGAGCGGCCGCTGCATCACACGTTGTGGTCCAAATTTTTGTTTCCGATTGTGAATGGTGGGAGTCAGAGGCACTCTCTGTCAATATCTGTTTGCGTGTTCACACACTGGACACCAAACAATCCTGAACTATCCGCTGCTTGGAGGAATTTCGCGAGCTCTTGCCCACACGGGTGCTGCACTCGGCTGATCGTTTTCGAGCGGCCGCTGCATCACACGTTGTGGTCCAAATTTTTGTTTCCAATTATGAATGGTGGGAGTCAGAGGCACTCTCTGTCAATATCTGTTTGCGTGTTCACACACTGGACACCAAACAACCCTGAACTGTCCGCTGCTTGGAGGATTTTCGCGAGCTCTTGCCCACACGGGTGCTGCACTAGGCTGATCGTTTTCGAGCGGCTGCTGCATCACACGTTGTGGTCCAAATTTTTGTTTCCGATTGTGAATGGTGGGAGTCAGAGGCACTCTCTGTCAATATCTGTTTGCGTGTTCACACACTGGACACCAAACAACCCTGAACTATCCGCTGCTTTGGAGGATTTCGCGAGCTCTTGCCCACACGGGTGCTGCACTAAGCAGATCGTTTTCGAGCGGCCGCTGCATCACACGTTGT
>NW_894930.1:0-812 GCF_000209065.1 Trypanosoma cruzi | reverse complement strand
TCGAGCGGCTGCTGCATCACACGTTGTGGTCCAAATTTTTGTTTCCAATTATGAATGGTGGGAGTCAGAGGCACTCTCTGTCAATATCTGTTTGCGTGTTCACACACTGACACCAAACAACCCTGAACTATCCGCTGCTTGGAGGAATTTCGCGAGCTCTTGCCCACACGGGTGCTGCACTCGGCTGATCGTTTTCGAGCGGCTGCTGCATCACACGTTGTGGTCCAAATTTTTGTTTCCGATTGTGAATGGTGGGAGTCAGAGGCACTCTCTGTCAATATCTGTTTGCGTGTTCACACACTGGACACCAAACAACCCTGAACTATCCGCTGCTTGGAGGAATTTCGCGAGCTCTTGCCCACACGGGTGGTGCACTCGGCTGATCGTTTTCGAGCGGCCGCTGCATCACACGTTGTGGTCCAAATTTTTGTTTCCAATTATGAATGGTGGGAGTCAGAGGCACTCTCTGTCAATATCTGTTTGCGTGTTCACACACTGGACACCAAACAACCCTGAACTATCCGCTGCTTGGAGGAATTTCGCGAGCTCTTGCCCACACGGGTGGTGCACTCGGCTGATCGTTTTCGAGCGGCTGCTGCATCACACGTTGTGGTCCAAATTTTTGTTTCCGATTGTGAATGGTGGGAGTCAGAGGCACTCTCTGTCACTATCTGTTTGCGTGTTCACACACTGGACACCAAACAACCCTGAATTATCCGCTGCTTGGAGGAATTTCGCGAGCTCTTGCCCACACGGGTGCTGCACTCGGCTGATCGTTTTAGAGCGGCTGCTGCATCACACGTTGTGGTCCA
>NW_894929.1:0-812 GCF_000209065.1 Trypanosoma cruzi | reverse complement strand
GTGGTCAGAGCCACTCTCTTTCCACTATCTGTTGGCGTGTTCACACACTGGACACCAAACAACCCTGAACTATCCGCTGCTGGAGGGAGTTTCGCGAGATCTTGCCCACATGGGTGCTGCACTCGGCAGATCGTTTTCGAGCGGCTGCTGCACCACACGTTGTGGTCTAAATTTTTGTTTCGAATTATGAATGGTGGTGGTCAGAGGCACTCTCTTTCAATGTCTGTTTGCGTGTTCACACACTGGACGCCAAACAACCCTGAACTATCCGCTGCTTGGAGGAGTTTCGCGAGATCTTGCCCACATGGGTGCTGCACTCGGCAGATCGTTTTCGAGCGGCTGCTGCACCACACGTTGTGGTCTAAATTTTTGTTTCGAATTATGAATGGTGGTGGTCAGAGACACTCTCTTTCAATGTCTGTTTGCGTGTTCACACACTGGACGCCAAACAACCCTGAACTATCCGCTGCTTGGAGGAGTTTCGCGAGATCTTGCCCACAAGGGTGCTGCACTCGGCGGATCGTTTTCGAGCGGCTGCTGCACCGCACGTTGTGGTCTAAATTTCTGTTTCGAATTATGAATGGTGGTGGTCAGAGGCACTCTCTTTCAATGTCTGTTTGCGTGTTCACACACTGGACGCCAAACAACCCTGAACTATCCGCTGCTTGGAGGAGTTTCGCGAGATCTTGCCCACATGGGTGCTGCAGTCGACGGATCGTTTTCGAGCGGCTGCTGCACCACACGTTGTGGTCTAAATTTTTGTTTCGAAATTATGAATGGTGGTGGTCAGAGGCCACTCTCTTTCCTTCCCA
>NW_894928.1:0-812 GCF_000209065.1 Trypanosoma cruzi | reverse complement strand
GCCAAAAGAAGCCGCAGTGCCCCCCTGCTGTCGTCCGAGTCCCTTGTTGACACATTGATGCGGACTGCCACTCGTCGGTCCTTCCCAAAGCCGCTGTCCACCCGCGACGCATCCTGCGCTCTGAGAGGCATGTCCCTCACCATCAGGAGAATCAACCACGCGCCGTCGGACGTATCGCAGCGTCAAAAGAAAAAGGATACGTCAAGGTGAAACAAAAGCACCAACTGGCAAATCACACCACAAACATCATCACAAGCAGAAGAAGCAGTGCTGCTGGCCGCGGGGAACGTGGATAAAATGGCGCATGGCACACGCGGAAAGAAACACTGAGTGGCTTGGCAAGATTACGAGGGGCTGACGCCTTCCTCAGCAACAAGAAAAACAATATGGGAATGACAAAAGAGAATTAAAGTGATCGCAGTCAAAACATGCAGCCGATCAAAAAAGCGCAATGGATGTGCTCAACCAAAACAAGTAAAACAATAAAAAAGAAAACGCAGCGTGGGACGACCAGCGCACACATTCTCATTGCTCCCGTAAAGCAAAACACACACACAGGGAGAGAGAGAGAGGTCGCCCACTCAATGCAATGAAAACAAAACAAAAACAGTTATGGTGCTCCGCCCATGCAGCCAGGCGGGACGACGGTGGTGCGTGTGGTGCAAAAAATAACCAATGCCCCGGCATGGGTGTGCATGCATATATACAATGGGCACATTATGTGTGTGCCTCGTGGGGTGAGGTGAGGGCAAGAGTCCATGCAAGGGGACACACACAAAGAGAGAAAGACAAGTGTGTGGTGCGGGGCGGTG
>NW_894927.1:0-812 GCF_000209065.1 Trypanosoma cruzi | reverse complement strand
TGTGGATTACACCGCGATGCCGTGGATTCCGAGGAGAGAGCGGTGCGGCGCCGCCTGGAGCACGGCGAGGCTGCAGCTGTGGACGAGCTCGGAGAGGAGTACGGGAGCGCGACGCACGAGCGAGCAGTGGAGGCGCTAGCCGCGGAGGAGGACGCCGCTCGCGGTCAGCTAGCGGGCGAGGAGCGCGAGGACACGTATGGATTGCACCGCGATGCCGTGGATTCCGAGGAGAGAGCGGTGCGCCGCTGCCTGGAGCACGGCGAGGCTGCAGCTGTGGACGAGCTCGGAGAGGAGTACGGGAGCGCGACGCACGAGCGAGCAGTGGAGGCGCTAGCCGCGGAGGAGGACGCCGCTCGCGGTCAGCTAGTCAGCGAGGAGCGCGAGGGCAATTATGGATTGCACCGCGATGCCGTGGATTCCGAGGAGAGAGCGGTGCGGCGCCGCCTGGAGCACGGCGAGGCTGCAGCTGTGGACGAGCTCGGAGAGGAGTACAGGAGCGCGACGCACGAGCGAGTAGTGGAGGCGCTAGCCGCGGAGGAGGACGCCGCTCGCGGTCAGCTAGTCGGCGAGGAGCGCGAGGACACGTGTGGATTACACCGCGATGCCGTGGATTCCGAGGAGAGAGCGGTGCGCCGCTGCCTGGAGCGCGGCGAGGCTGGAGCTGTGGACGAGCTCGGAGAGGAGTACGGGAGCGCGACGCACGAGCGAGTAGTGGAGGCGCTAGCCGCGGAGGAGGACGCCGCTCGCGGTCAGCTAGTCGGCGAGGAGCGCGAGGACACGTGTGGATTACACCGCGATGCCGTGGATTCCGA
>NW_894926.1:0-812 GCF_000209065.1 Trypanosoma cruzi | reverse complement strand
GCACAAAGGCCGGCCCCAGAAGCTCCCCAAGATCATTATTAGCTCGGCAGTCGCGGGGCGGCGCCGGTGGTTCACCTTCTCTGGGGCCGCACCTCCGTTGGGTCTGTGTTTGCGTTTTGGTCGATAATGCACGCATTGCAGGGTCGAAAAGCAATGTGACACTGTGGGAGGCCCAGGTGCTTCGTGATGCGGACAGTTGTCACGCCACGACGGAGGAGGACCGCGAATCGGGCGCCACGCAGTACGCCCTTCTGGGGCGCGGTTTGATCACACCGGGCGGCGTTCCTGAGTGAAAGGTTTGTCCGGGCTGTGCGCGCCATGCCGGCGCTAAATTCTTCAACCGTCGCGGGAATGGAGGTTATGGCGTCGCGCCTTTTCGCGCGCGGCGGCCATTTTTGGCGCGCGTTTATATGACCGCCACTTTTTCGGCAAGGCAGTGCGACGACGATTATCCGCATTTAACCGGGGAATTGTGATGGAGACATCCCCGGCGAACCTTCCGCCGTCAGCGGTTGGTTTGGGCGAGGGCTCACGACGCATCATCGAGAATAATTGTGGGCGAATCGTCAGGCCCACTGAAAAGGCATCTGTCGCCACCATCACGGATGCGTTGCTCCGTGGACGGAGTGCCGTTTTTATCCCAGGCTCCGGCGACGTTAAAATTGCCGGAGGGGTGTGGAAGGGGAGCCCTTTTCTCATCATGCAGGCCGAGGCTCGCGCGCCGCTCTTAGCACCATTGGCGAGTGGAACGTGTATCGCGTAGTGAGCCCGGAGGCTCTTTTGCCATTCCACCGTTTCCTCGGGACTCCACC
>NW_894925.1:0-812 GCF_000209065.1 Trypanosoma cruzi | reverse complement strand
ACATAAAAAAGGTAAAAAGAATTTTAAAAAAAGCAAACATTAAAATAAATTTAAAATATGCACAAAAAAGTAAAAAGTATCAGAGATATTAGTTATCGGGGAAGTAATTCTGTGCTCGGGAGGTCGCAATTGTCCCACGCGGCCGCCAGTCACTCCTCACAGAGTCGCAAACCCCACAGTCCCAACAGAAGAAGCAGCATCGATGGCAGCAGTCCGCTCCCACGCATGGTGCCGCCATCGCTGTTATTCCCCTGCGACAATTTTCCGAGACTGCTGCTGAGTGCCGTAGCATTTACTTCCCCGTCCTGTGAATGGATTCCCTCCTCTCCCTGCTCATCCGTTCTTTTCGCCGTCTCCCCATCCTCACCAGAGCTCACGCTCACCTCAGGAGTTTGGGGTGATCCATTTCCCTGCACCGTATCTCCACCCACCGTCACCACCGTTTGGTCAACATCAGACGAGGGAGTCGTAGTAACGGAAGCTGCACTGGATACACCGCCAGCGCCTGCATCAATATTCGCCGTCAACGGTTCCTCTTCCAACGGCAGTTGCCCGGCAGAATTGGACTGAGTCACGGTTCTCTCCACATCTTGTGCACCTACCGCTGGTGAAAGAGAAGATGTCGTCGATGTCTTCAAAACTTCCGGCTTCGGAAATAGTAATTGTATTTTTGGCAAGCGCAGCAATCTCTTCGGAACTCAACGGGCGGTTGTACAGCAATACGTTCCTCACCGTCACAGACAACCCTTCTTGGCCCTCTGCGCTGCCCTCATCCCCTCCAATGTAGAAGTGGGAGAATTCTTTCGAACCTT
>NW_894924.1:0-812 GCF_000209065.1 Trypanosoma cruzi | reverse complement strand
GGGAAGCACCACCAGTGACCGCAAGGAAGGTATTGGAAGCGGAGGTCGAAAGCAGAACAGAAGCCACCTCCATTTTGCCCGAAATAAAAACAAACAAAAGAACCGCCACGTGGAGGCGGTTAGATTTTATTGCTTGAGGTGAAAGAGTGACGATACATCTGCGCCGACTGAAGTGTTTCGCAGCATACATATTTATTTCCTCATCCACACACACACACACACGTGTTTATATTGGCCTCAGCACACTACTGTTGACGAGTCCTTGAAGAAACACAATTGCGACTGCGAGGAAAATTTAAGAAGAAACAACGCACATGTCGACAACACGCGCTGCTGGGGGTCGTTTGACGGCGCCGGTTCGTACTGCGGTTCCGGCAGCACTGCCTCGCAAGCGTCGCTTTGAACTGACAGATGAGCAGCGACAAGAAATTCGTGAGGCGTTTGAGCTCTTTGACTCGGACAAAAATGGGTTGATCGATGTGCACGAAATGAAGGTGAGTATGCGGGCACTTGGCTTTGATGTTAAGAAGGATGAGGTGCTACGGATGATGCAGGATTGTGCCGCCCGTGATCAGCACAATCAGCCGCTGATGGACTTAGCTGGTTTTACGGATTTGATGACGGAGCGATTTGCGCAGCGGGATCCACGGCAGGAGATGATAAAAGCCTTTCAATTGTTTGATGAAAACAACACGGGAAAGATTTCGTTGCGTTCGTTGCGCCGTGTTGCCAGGGAACTTGGAGAAAACATGACGGATGAAGAGCTCCAGGCAATGATTGATGAGTTTGACACCGATCAGGACGGCGAGATA
>NW_894923.1:0-812 GCF_000209065.1 Trypanosoma cruzi | reverse complement strand
CTCGCGAAATTCCTCCAAGCAGCGGATAGTTCAAGGTTGTTTGGTGTCCTTTGTGCGCACACGCAAACATACATTGAAAGAGAGTGCCTCTGACTCCCGCCATTCATAATTCAAAACAAAAACATAGACCACAACGTGTGGTGCAGCAGCCGCTCGAAAACGATCCGCCGAGTGCAGCACCCTTGTGGGCAAGAGCTCGCGAAATTCCTCCAAGCAGCGGATAATTCAGGGTTGTTTGGTGTCCAGTGTGTGCACACGCAAACATACATTGAAAGAGAGTGCCTCTGACTCCCGCCATTCATAATTCAAAACAAAAATTTAGACCACAGCGTGTGGTGCAGCAGCCGCTCGAAAACGATCCGCCGAGTGCAGCACTATTGTGGGCAAGAGCTCGCGAAATTCCTCCAAGCAGCGGATAGTTCAGGGTTGTTTGGTGTCCAGTGTGTGCACACGCAAACATACATTGAAAGAGAGTGCCTCTGACTCCCGCCATTCATAATTCGAAACAAAAATTTAGACCACAGCGTGTGGTGCAGCAGCCGCTCGAAAACGATCCGCCGAGTGCAGCACTATTGTGGGCAAGAGCTCGCGAAATTCCTCCAAGCAGCGGATAGTTCAGGGTTGTTTGGTGTCCAGTGTGTGCACACGCAAACATACATTGAAAGAGAGTGCCTCTGACTCCCGCCATTCATAATTCAAAACAAAAACATAGACCACAACGTGTGGTGCAGCAGCCGCTCGAAAACGATCCGCCGAGTGCAGCACTATTGTGGGCAAGAGCTCGCGAAATTCCTCCAGCAGCGGATAATTCA
>NW_894922.1:0-812 GCF_000209065.1 Trypanosoma cruzi | reverse complement strand
CCCTGAACTATCCGCTGCTTGGAGGAATTTCGCGGGATCTTGCCCACAGGGGTGCTGCAGTCGGCGGATCGTTTTCGAGTGGCTGCTGCACCGCACGTTGTGGTCTAAATTTTTGTTTCGAATTATGAATGGTGGTGGTCAGAGACACTCTCTTTCACTATCTGTTTGTGTGTTCACACACTGGACGCCAAACAACCCTGAACCATCCGCTGCTTGGAGGATTTCGCGAGACCTTGCCCACAAGGGTGCTGCACTCGGCGGATCGTTTTCGAGCGGCTGCTGCACCACACGTTGTGGTCTAAATTTTTGTTTCGAATTATGAATGGTGGTGGTCAGAGGCACTCTCTTTCAATGTCTGTTTGTGTGTTCACACACTGGACGCCAAACAACCCTGAACCATCCGCTGCTTGGAGGAATTTCGCGAGACCTTGCCCACAAGGGTGCTGCACTCGGCGGATCGTTTTCGAGCGGCTGCTGCACCACACGTTGTGGTCTAAATTTTTGTTTCGAATTATGGATGGTGGTGGTCAGAGGCACTCTCTTTCAATGTCTGTTTGCGTGTTCACACACTGGACGCCAAACAACCCTGAACTATCCGCTGCTTGGAGGAATTTCGCGAGATCTTGCCCACAGGGGTGCTGCACTCGGCGGATCGTTTTCGAGCGGCTGCTGCACCGCACGTTGTGGTCTAAATTTTTGTTTCGAATTATGAATGGTGGTGGTCAGAGGCACTCTCTTTCAATGTCTGTTTGCGTGTTCACACACTGGACGCCAAACAACCCTGAACTATCCGCTGCTTGGAGGAATTTCGC
>NW_894921.1:0-812 GCF_000209065.1 Trypanosoma cruzi | reverse complement strand
AATTATGAATGGCGGGAGTCAGAGACACTCTCTTTCAATGTATGTTTGCGTGTGCACACACTGGACACCAAACAACCCTGAATTATCCGCTGCTTGGAGGAATTTCGCGAGCTCTTGCCCACAAGGGTGCTGCACTCGGCGGATCGTTTTCGAGCGGCTGCTGCACCACACGTTGTGGTCTATGTTTTTGTTTCGAATTATGAATGGCGGGAGTCAGAGACACTCTCTTTCAATGTATGTTTGCGTGTGCACACACTGGACACCAAACAACCCTGAATTATCCGCTGCTTGGAGGAATTTCGCGAGCTCTTGCCCACAAGGGTGCTGCACTCGGCGGATCGTTTTCGAGCGGCTGCTGCACCACACGTTGTGGTCTATGTTTTTGTTTCGAATTATGAATGGCGGGAGTCAGAGACACTCTCTTTCAATGTATGTTTGCGTGTGCACACACTGGACACCAAACAACCCTGAATTATCCGCTGCTTGGAGGAATTTCGCGAGCTCTTGCCCACAAGGGTGCTGCACTCGGCGGATCGTTTTCGAGCGGCTGCTGCACCACACGTTGTGGTCTATGTTTTTGTTTCGAATTATGAATGGCGGGAGTCAGAGACACTCTCTTTCAATGTATGTTTGCGTGTGCACACACTGGACACCAAACAACCCTGAATTATCCGCTGCTTGGAGGAATTTCGCGAGCTCTTGCCCACAAGGGTGCTGCACTCGGCGGATCGTTTTCGAGCGGCTGCTGCACCACACGTTGTGGTCTATGTTTTTGTTTCGAATTAGAATGGCGGGAGTCAGAGATTCCAAGC
>NW_894920.1:0-812 GCF_000209065.1 Trypanosoma cruzi | reverse complement strand
TCTCTTTCAATGTCTGTTTGCGTGTTCACACACTGGACGCCAAACAAGCCTGAACTATCCGCTGCTTGGAGGAATGTCGCGAGATCTTGCCCACAAGGGTGCTGCAGTCGGATAATCGTTTTCGAGTGGCTGCTGCACCACACGCTGTGGTCTAAATTTTTGTTTCGAATTATGAATGGTGGTGGTCAGAGGCACTCTCTTTCAATGTCTGTTTGCGTGTTCACACACTGGACGCCAAACAACCCTGAACTATCCGCTGCTTGGAGGAATGTCGCGAGATCTTGCCCACAAGGGTGCTGCAGTCGGATAATCGTTTTCGAGCGGCTGCTGCACCACACGCTGTGGTCTATGTTTTTGTTTCGAATTATGAATGGTGGTGGTCAGAGGCACTCTCTTTCAATGTCTGTTTGCGTGTTCACACACTGGACGCCAAACAACCCTGAACTATCCGCTGCTTGGAGGAATGTCGCGAGATCTTGCCCACAAGGGTGCTGCACTCGGCGGATCGTTTTCGAGCGGCTGCTGCACCACACGCTGTGGTCTAAATTTTTGTTTCGAATTACGAATGGTGGTGGTCAGAGGCACTCTCTTTCAATGTCTGTTTGCGTGTTCACACACTGGACGCCAAACAACCCTGAACTATCCGCTGCTTGGAGGAATGTCGCGAGATCTTGCCCACAAGGGTGCTGCAGTCGGCGGATCGTTTTCGAGCGGCTGCTGCACCACACGTCTGTGGTATAAATTTTTGTTTCGAATTATGAATGTTGGTGGTCAGAGGCACTCTCTTTCAATGTCTGTTTGCGTGTTCACAC
>NW_894919.1:0-812 GCF_000209065.1 Trypanosoma cruzi | reverse complement strand
AAGTGAAGTGAAAAGCGGAGTTCGCTGGAATTTGGCTGACTCTGTTGCGTCATTGTTTCGGGTGGCGTATTGCGCAATAAGCTTCCGCGAGTGGGTGAGAGGGGGACGAAAAGAAGACGCGGGAGGGAAGCGTTTGTATGATTTTCTCTCTTTTTAGCTTTTTTCTTGCCTTTGATTTTGTTGTTGGGCTTTTTCCTTTTTGAACAATGAAAAAAGAAAGAAGAAACATCGTAGATTTTTTTTTTTTTTTGGGGGGGGGGGGAGGGAGAGCGGAATGATCTTTTTGCTCTTCGTGTGCATCACGGGGTGGTTCTTCTGGTCCATTTATGGCTGCTTTGCGTACCGCCGCAGGTCGGTTGCGGGGAAAACGGTTCTGATCGTTGGTGGCTCCTCGCTGTTGGGGGGATGTCTCGTCAGGCGGTTTATGCAGCTCAATGCCAATGTGATTGTGTGGGATAGCCAGAAGAAGAAATTGGATCAACTTCTGCGGGAGTTCGGTTGCGCCAACGAGAAGGAATTGCAGGCGGAGACGCGGGAATGCTCTCCTAGCGGGGACACACCGAAGAAGTTAAAGGGGGGAGAGATGGGCGCCGGGACGCAGCTCACTGCAAACTTGGTTGATTTGACAAACCGCGTTCAATTGCAACGTGCAGCAAAGTTACTGGGGCCTGTTCACGTTGTTGTGATTGCCGCAGATGCGTGTGTCTCGAGACAATTTTTTGAACGAAACGATGAATCTAGTGAAAGGATCCTGTTGGGCAATGTACTCTGCTCGATTGTTCTTGCTAGGGCATTATTGCCTGGCATGCTGC
>NW_894918.1:0-812 GCF_000209065.1 Trypanosoma cruzi | reverse complement strand
GCAGTCGGCGGATCGTTTTCGAGCGGCCGCTGCACCACACGCTGTGGTCTAAATTTCTGTTTCGAATTATGAATGGTGGTGGTCAGAGACACTCTCTGTCAATGTCTGTTTGCGTGTTCACACACTGGACGCCAAACAACCCTGAACTATCCGCTGCTTGGAGGAATTTCGCGAGATCTTGCCCACAGGGGTGCTGCACTCGGCGGATCGTTTTCGAGCGGCCGCTGCACCACACGCTGTGGTCTAAATTTCTGTTTCGAATTATGAATGGTGGTGGTCAGAGACACTCTCTGTCAATGTCTGTTTGCGTGTTCACACACTGGACACCAAACAACCCTGAACTATCCGCTGCTTGGAGGAATTTCGCGAGATCTTGCCCACAGGGGTGCTGCAGTCGGCGGATCGTTTTCGAGCGGCCGCTGCACCACACGCTGTGGTCTAAATTTCTGTTTCGAATTATGAATGGTGGTGGTCAGAGACACTCTCTGTCAATGTCTGTTTGCGTGTTCACACACTGGACACCAAACAACCCTGAACTATCCGCTGCTTGGAGGAATTTCGCGAGATCTTGCCCACAGGGGTGCTGCACTCGCCGGATCGTTTTCGAGCGGCTGCTGCACCACACGCTGTGGTCTAAATTTTTGTTTCGAATTATGAATGGTGGTGGTCAGAGACACTCTCTTTCAATGTCTGTTTGCGTGTTCACACACTGGACGCCAAACAACCCGGAACTATCCGCTGCTTGGAGGAATTTCGCGAGATCTTGCCCACAGAGGTGCTGCACTCGCCGGATCGTTTTCGAGCGGCTGCTG
>NW_894917.1:0-812 GCF_000209065.1 Trypanosoma cruzi | reverse complement strand
TTTTTCTTTTTGATGGTTTACGAGCACCAGTCTGCTTGACTTCTTCTGAGGAATGCCGTGAGGGCGTTTGTGTGCGTGTGCTACGGCCCCGTGTGGGCTGCGATTTCTCATTATTGTTTATTTGTTTGCCTTGGCTTTGTGTAATGATCCTTCGCCTCTCCTGTTGTGTGTGTTGTGTGATGGGCGGTAAATGAGGTGTGTGGACGAGCCGAAGAATAGGTGCTTGTGACCAGGATGCTTGCGACGAGGGCTGGCTGCCTAAATTAATATGCGTCCTGATAAAACGAAGTCATTTCTGTGCGGTACCTTTTCACTGTCTTGTGGTGGATTGGATGACCGCGATGGACGCAATCAGGGTGCCGATGGCGGTAGGACAAAATTATTTATTATTAATTTTGCCTTCACAGCCAACACCTTTTTGATTTCCCACCACGCGGCGGTGTCTTGTGGCTGGAGGACTCCGAAGTCTGCCACTTCGTAAGCCATGGTGTTTCTAACCCCAACAACGTGCAGCATGTCGCGAGAGTGGCAGTCCGAATATGTATATAAATGTAATATATGTGGTTGGAGCAAGCACTGAGTGGATTGCGAACCCACTGCCCCTCCGTTCGCCCCTTCCTTCTGTTTTGCTTGGTTTCTTTAGACACGTTGAGGGTCCGGCGAGCGGCCCAGGCGAATATCCGCTGGTGCTTTATTTTGTTGGAGGCAAGATGTCTCCGTGGGACGGCGGGGCGGTGGAGTGTGGCGCTGAGCTGGCGCTGCGGACCGTCGGCACGATGAGTGGAATCGTCGTGGTGTCTGCAGCGGGGCTG
>NW_894916.1:0-812 GCF_000209065.1 Trypanosoma cruzi | reverse complement strand
GTTAAGTTTGGCGGGGGTGAAGCTTTAATGTGCCGAGTGAATATGCCCTCAATAAATGGTGGTGCGGGTGCGTCACTTTTGAATTTTGGTGAACTTCTTCCTGAGCTACGGGAGGCATCACCATTGACGTTGATCAACGTTTGTGAAAAGCTTTTAGCGGATATAAGTATGCCCCATCTTGAGGCGGAAGTGTTTCACCACCGATTTATCTCCATTGGTCTCTGCGCAACTGTTTTTTCCTTCACAGCCACGCTACCCATTGCTGTAGAGGACTTTTGGGATGACGCCGTACACGCGGTAAAACGCTCACCTGCTGAATGCACTGCTCCTTCGATTAAATTGAATTTGGGCGATATGATCCGGCTGGAGTTTGAAGGGGTGAAATATGCCCAGCAATCTGCTCCCTTCCCCGAGGAATTAAGTGGAGTATTTAGTGATTGCGACATGGATAGCGACACATCAGTTGTGGCCTGTGAGAAGTACACTCACGCAGTGGTGAAGAAATGGAACGTGCATCTCAAAGGGGTTTCTGAAGAGGATGCCGTGAAAGAATTGTTGGGATCATGGATGGAACTTCGGCACATGATGAATTCAATTCAAAGGCGGAATGTGGTGAACTGCACTTTGCTACGAGGTGGGCATTATAATTTGGACCGGACCGGTCCGTGTTTTTTTGACTCTCCAGGCGAAATGGTTTTGGTGGAAGACTGCACCTTTCCTTCCTGCACCTCAGGAATGCACATGGTGGTCTGCAGCGGGACCCATGTGTGCTTTCGCCGATGCCACTTTTCTTCTTTTTTTCAGCATGCCAT
>NW_894915.1:0-812 GCF_000209065.1 Trypanosoma cruzi | reverse complement strand
ACAGCAGTTTTTCCCTCTTCGCACAAGCGCAATTGCACCATCAAGATGGTAATCTATCAGAAAAATCAAAGAAATAAAGAAATAAAGAAATAAGGAAATAAAGAAAGAAAAAAAGAAAGCACCACCTAAAATAAATAAATAAATAAATAAATAAATAAATAAAATAAATAACTAAAAGATAATAATAAATAAATAAAAATATTATGAACAATTCCCCAGCCACGCGCCACCCACCTCAAACCAAGATACATAACTATATATACATTCATAAGGCTTATAAAAGTAAAAACATTTAGAACCCAATAAACTCCGCCTGTTGCGTAGCGGTTAGCGGCAGCGCTCGATCTTCACGACTTTCAGGGTAACGCTCAAAGTTACTCGTGTCGCCAGGGCTCTTTGCCTTCACAGGGATCGGTGCAGGGTAGTATCGCGCATACAACTTCTCCCAGTTGGCACCGTGAAAGTACGGGTGATTCTTCACATCCGCTACGCCGCCTTTGAGTGTGCCCAAACGCTTCGTGTGGTCCGTTTGCAGAAGCCCCTTCACAAGATCCCGCGCACGCGCATCAAACCAACTCGGAAACTTGAAGCGCCCAGAGAGGATCTTCTCGTACGTGCGGAACGGCGTGTCGTCGTAAAACGGAGGATACCCAGCAATAAATTCGTACAGCAGAACGCCCATCGTCCACCAGTCCACGGCCTTCCCATGACCCTTGCTCTGAATCACCTCGGGCGCAAGGTACTCCGGTGTCCCACACAGCGTGAAGGTACGCTCCGGCACCTTCTTCGCAAACCCAAAGTCAGTCACCTTC
>NW_894914.1:0-812 GCF_000209065.1 Trypanosoma cruzi | reverse complement strand
TTATTTATTTATTTATTTATTTATTTATTTATTTATTTCTTACTAAGTGGCAGACTTTGGGGTTCTTCCAACCAAAGGGACGCCGCCGCATGGTGGGAATCAAAGGAGGGTGGGTGGGAAGGTAAAATAAAAATAAAAGTAATCCAGCCGCCATCGCTTCCCTGCTCCCCTAAAGTCGTGTTCTTCCAAAAAATTCATGCGGTAGAAAAGTGTCGTAAAGAAGTGCATTCCTTTTATCAGGACACATATACATTCATTAAGGCAGCCAGCCCTCCCACGATCATGCTTTTCACAAGCTCCTAAAAGATGAAAAAAAACGAGGATATAGGTAAGACAAATAAAACGGGGTTTTGCCCTCCGCTGATCACTGTTGTGCGGAGTCAGGTTGGGCCACAAACACAAAGGAGTTCCCGCCTTGAGAGAAGGTCATCGTAGCTTCTTCAAAAAGGACGTCCATTCCAAATTCAATTCCCTCACCAAATGCTTCCTCAATCTCTTCAAAAAGGCCTTCTCCCGCAATCATTGTTGACATGAGAGGTCCAATAAGCTGGCCATCTCGATACTCCAGTGTGCCGGACATGTAGTTGACGATTTTAATGAGAATCTCCACCCTATCTCCTGCAGGTTCCAACGACATCGGGCAGGGCTGATACCCGAGATTTACAAAATTCAATCCGTTGAACGTAGTCATCCCCCAACGGCCAAAAAGCTCATCAGGGATGGACGACATGGCGTGCGGATTGACTGTTACCCTTCCCTTCGCTGAAAATTGTGTATGCTGCGCGCAAAACCGCAAAAAAAAGGGAAAAAAG
>NW_894913.1:0-812 GCF_000209065.1 Trypanosoma cruzi | reverse complement strand
CGGGATCACCACGGCAGAGTTGTTCAGTACGCTCAGCGATGAGGATTGGGCAGAACCCTCAAGATTAATCAGCGTGCCGTCACCGCCATCCATATGAAACGTGTTGCCCACCACCGCAAACACGGAGCGCCACAACACCCTCAGCGAAGATCTGACAACGTAGATGGCGCTTGACAATGCCGTCACGATCTGAAACACATTGCCGCTGAGCACCACCGCGGAGCCGTTGCTGATCACCAGCTCATTCATCGCAACACACGACGGGCTGTCAACGTCCAAACCCGACCAAGGGATCAGCCTCGTGACCGTGAAGCGGTTCCCGCTGATCGTGATGTTCGTGTGCGGTGGAAACCCACCCTCCGGGCTGAGCAGCGCGTCAATAAAATTGTTGCCGGTGACGATGATGCTCAGCGGCCCCACAGCGACGTGCGCGTTGCCCAACAGCAACAGCACGGCGCCGTCCCTCCACGTGCAGCCATCGAACGTGACATTCACCACGTCGCCCGTCATCGCCCCAACCAGCACCGTCAGGCTCATGCCGCCCCCACTGAACGTCACGTTGCGGTAGCACAGCCACGACAGCCCACCGCCCACTGCCTGCGCAACCTCGGGGTACACCATGTCGCTGATGCACCCACCAACCGGCGGCGGTGGCGGTGTGGGCGACACAGGCGGCGGCGGTGTGCGTGGCGGTGGCGGCGGGCCAGCAGGCACAGGCGCCGGGACGCACACATCGCCGTGCCCTCCAGCAGAGCAATGGCACTCGCAGTCGCTGACCGCCTTCGTCAGCGGCGCAAAGCAGTCGCCCTCCT
>NW_894912.1:0-812 GCF_000209065.1 Trypanosoma cruzi | reverse complement strand
AAAAATAAAAATAAAATCGCACCGACGCTTCCCCCCACAAGTGGCGGGGCGGCGGTAGGAGATGTACATCAGCGCGCGGCCGTCGCAGAGAATGCACGGGCAGGCGGCACGGGGCCAGCACGCAACGGCAGCCAAAACAAAAGATGGTCACACCCGGAAGAACCAGGCGCAAAACAAACGGCGGAAGATACGCCAAGCACGCACAACCAAAGACAATGGCATATATACATCCACACCGCTGCAGGGTGTTCAAATATACGCGGCGCACCTCGGTGGGTCACGCCGAGAGCGGCGCACGCGCCCCGCCCCATCCTCAGCACGCAGCACCGGCGGTCGCCACAGCGGCACTGACAAGCAGCAGCAGCGGCACCTGAACCCACAAAGGGCCGCCGAGGCCGCTCCCGTCGCCAGGAGTCGGTGCCTTGGAGGTGGTTGTGTTCTTGGCGGGTGCATTGGTGGTGGTGGTGGTGGTCGTGTCCTTGGCGGGTGCATTGGTGGTGGTGGTCGTGGTCGTGTCCTTGGCGGGTGCATTGGTGGTGGTGGTGGTCGTCGTAGTAGTAGTAGTTGTGGTGGTGGTGGTGGTTGTAGTTTGATCCTGGCCCTCCCCAGCCTCAACAACAGCAACATCATACTGCCCCTCCTCCTGAGCCGTGGCGCACACGCACGCACAGCAGAGGGCAAGGAAAAGCACGCAGAGGACGCGGCGCAGCATCATTGTCACTTGGGCCTTTGTGGACTTCGCTTGTTGCTCGCGGTGTAAACTCTCCTGTCGGGCCGGCACCGAGCGGGCACAACGAGAGCACGCAGCATGG
>NW_894911.1:0-812 GCF_000209065.1 Trypanosoma cruzi | reverse complement strand
CGGAGGCACTCTTCGCCGAAGAAACATCCGAGCTGGAGGGCGGCACATTTTGCGTCGCACTGATGCCGCGCATCATCGTCTCCTTCCGCACCTCCAGTGCACGGGCCTCCAGCTTCCCAATGACTTGCTCCTTCTCCTCTTTCAACGAGCTGAGTTTTTCCTTTGCGGCCTGCCCAGTGGCTACCCCTCCTGCCTCTGCGGCTCTTCCCGTGGCACCGTCATTCACAGTTTCGCCTTCACGTCGCACGCGAGCCTCTTCCGCCGCAATCGACAAGGCAAGGGCCTCCTGTATTTGCATGTCCTCCAGTTTCATCATTCTGCGTGCGGTCTCCTCATCCTGAAGCGACAGTTTGATAGCCAGGCGGAGCGCCTCCTCCTCGTCCATCGCCGCCTCTTCTTCAACAGACGCTTGAGCTGGAAGGCCCTCCTGCTGGCGTTGCAGCGCGCGAGCGGCAAGAATGTCCAGCTGAATATTCCGCCTCAGCATCATCTTGTGGAAAGAGCAGAAGTCGTCCATGTAAAAGATGTTGTGAAGGAACTGCTCGGCGGGTTGCCGCATTGGGGATTGGCCATTCACACACTTGTACACCACCGCAAGAACGGTCTCCAACGGAACGCCAAGTTCCCCCACAAAAGAGGTGATGAGGTCGTCCGCCAGCTTTCGGAAGGCCAAATGTACCTCCGTCTGCTCCACCTTCATCTCCCCATCATCGCTAAACATAGAACAGTTATCGTCCACAAAGTTGTTAATGGGGGTGCGCCAAAGCGGTGACCGAGTAAACTGCACAATAGATTCGATGATCCAACTGTCG
>NW_894910.1:0-812 GCF_000209065.1 Trypanosoma cruzi | reverse complement strand
TTCTTCAGACTCTCTTGTGGCGCACAGCTGCTCTGCAAGTATAGGCGCTGACAAACACACACACACATGCACACACATGCCGTGCTTAAAACGCTGAGAATGCACGCACGCACAGGATTGTGGCTGCCGAGGCCCTCGCGAGGGGGAAAAAACCTGCATTTTTTTTTTTTGACATGTTGCTCGGTGTGTGCTGACGCGTGACGAATAACAACACGCCCCAATAAGCAGAAAAGAAGTAAAACAAAATGGCGCTGAGCGGCACACCGGTAAGCCAAAAATACGCAATCACCAATAAAAAAGCCGGCGATCACCCAGCAGGCACATCAAGCGTCCTCAAAACCAACCTGGAACAGACAAAAAAAAAGAGACAATCATAGAAAACAAAGATCCCCGCCCCCAAACAGGAAAAACATTAAAGAAAACGCGATTCTTTTTTTTGTCCTTACTGCCGGGGTTGGCCGCCGCAAGAAATAAAAAATGGTAGGGCGGTGGCCCCGGACGCTAGATACAGCACGACGTGTCGAATTATCCAAGTTGCAGCGGCTGCCCCGGACGTTAGATACGGGACGACGTGTCGAATTATCCAAGTTGCAGCGGCTGCCCCGGACGTTAGATACAGCACGACGTGTCGAATTATCCAAGCTGCAGCGGTGGCCTCGGGCGTTAGATATATGACGACTTACAGTAGTAACCACGCTGCGGCTGCGCATCCTAAACACGTCTTTTTCGTTTTCCAGGGGACAACGCAAATGTGCTCGATTGTTCGAAGATCGACATTAATACTTTACATGAAAAGGAGTCGCGCTACCGCA
>NW_894909.1:0-812 GCF_000209065.1 Trypanosoma cruzi | reverse complement strand
AGGATGCCCAGCTGCAGAAGGAGAGGGATGAAGCCGTGGCGGAGAATGCCCAGCTGCAGAGGGAGAGGGATGAAGCCGTGGCGGAGAATGCCCAGCTGCAGAAGGAGAGGGATGACGCCGTGGCGGAGGATGCCCAGCTGCAGAAGGAGAGGGATGACGCCGTGGCGGAGGATGCCCAGCTGCAGAAGGAGAGGGATGAAGCCGTGGCGGAGAATGCCCAGCTGCAGAGGGAGAGGGATGACGCCGTGGCGGAGAATGCCCAGCTGCAGAAGGAGAGGGATGACGCCGTGGCGGAGAATGCCCAGCTGCAGAAGGAGAGGGACGAAGCCGTGGCGGAGAATTCTGTGCTGCAGAAGGAGAGGGATGAAGCCGTGGCGGAGAATTCTGAGCTGCAGAGGGAGAGGGATGACGGTGTTTGTATTGAGGATTTTAAGAGTATTCCTGCAGAATGTCGTAGTATTAGGAATAGGTTTGAGGGTTTGTGTGGGAATTCAGATCTGCTCTCCTTTTCTTGTTGTTTGGCGGAGAAGGAGAATAGCGATGTGGAGTTGTGCATTAACAGTAGTTGTTCTTTGGCGTCTGATGCTTTGCTGTTTTGTGAATGTGTGAAGCGTACTGACGAGGGGCGTTTGGCCTTTCACTCTGTATGCGGTGCAAGTAGTCGTGATTCTTTGGTGTTGGGCCAGCTTGGTGGAGAGTTGAAGAAGGATGTGGATTCTTACGATGTTGCGGAGCCTGTTGTCGGGTGTCCAGTGCCTTTTAGCGGGAAGCGTAAAGGCGTTGATCGCGAGGGGTACTCTGTGTGTTCTATT
>NW_894908.1:0-812 GCF_000209065.1 Trypanosoma cruzi | reverse complement strand
GGGTGCAATGGACAAAGACAACTGAAGGGAACGACTTGCCGCGTTGAGGGGACTTTCCAAACTTGCCCGAGGCGACATATCCAACTGTCATGGATTTCTTTCGCTGATGAGCATATATGTGAAGGTTCCGCTGCAACGTCACATTGAAGAACTTCGGACTGTGCTGAGCACGGAAGCATGTTACGTAGTGTCTGCGTTTGCACAACACTCAAGCAACCGTTCCGCGTGGCGAGTTGCGACTGAGTGGTTTGTTTCATCCTTGCTACAACTGACGACGCGTACCAACCGTAGTTCCCTCTTGGCCGCAATAGAGACGTTGGAGACGCTTGCAAGGAAGAAGAGTTTTGGGCCGGCAGCATTTGCGGAACTGCTCCGCGGCTGCACTGCCCGCCACGCGGCAACACGGCGGAATGCCTTTGGTATACTTCAAGTGATCATCAAGCAAGGCCAGAACGATGACAATGAGGCTCATCTTTCAGATTTTATCGATGCGATCTGCAGGGTGCTGCGCTCTGGATTGGCGGACGCGGATCACGAGACGCGAAGACGCGCCCGAGTGTGTTTTTGGATTTTAAATACGAACGAGCCAGAGGCGGCGGAGACGCTCTACAAGGGTCTGGAGAACTCTGTGAGGCGTTCATTAGACCGCAAAATGAGTCCTTCCATCCAGAAGAAAAAGGAGGCCGCAGGTTCCGCCGTCACACAAGTTTTGGCAACGAAAAAGAAGGCGGAGAAAAATGAGGAGGCGGAGGCCGTAAAGGAATCGCCATTGCCGCCGCAAACATCTATCACCACAACGAAGCGTCAAGGCA
>NW_894907.1:0-812 GCF_000209065.1 Trypanosoma cruzi | reverse complement strand
ACCTTGTGCTGGGGGAGTTAGAGCACTTCATGCTATTTCTCTGGGCCTTACGTGTGGAGTCCCAGTCAGCGGTCGTGTTTCAGGGCAACGAGATGCAGAGAAGCTTGGCTGTGGTTTCCTCAAGATCCAGTTGCCAAATCTACTACAACTCCTGGCTGCAGTTGAGCGGCAACTCCTGCCGTGAATCCCCATCGGAAGCCTTTGCCTGCATATCCCCCACGGTGAATCTCCGCGACTCCACGGTGTCTGTGTCCGGCAACCAATTCATTTCCAGCAGGGGAACGCCGAGAGTGCTGCAGATATATGCAGGTTGCCGCGATATCACAAACGGAGCGATTGTGGCTGCGTGCAACACTGTGAACGGCGAGGAGGCGGCGGGATCCAGCATTCCGTCCGTGTACAATGCCACCATCCTGAGCTGCAGCGACCCATGCACCCTTGCAGCGTCGTGCTTCCCTGCGTACACGACGACGGCCTCGAGTGATGGCTGCGCCTGCACGTGTGCGGAGGGTGGCCACGGCGATGCGTGCCTGCCCGTTGCTGTTCCCGAGCCCTCAAGCACTGACGGTGCCGACTTGTGCGTGCGTGATGTGCGTGTGGATGTGGAGGTGAACGCCGGTTTCGGGACGTCGGTGGTGTGCTACGTTGGTGTGACCTTCGCGGCGGACGTCGTGGTGGACATGGAGTCGATGTCAGGGAGTGTGCGCAACGTGACGCTGGCGAACTGCACGTTTGTTAGCGGAGCGAGCCTGTACGTTGTCGGGTGGCGGTCCGACCCGCCTGCTGGCCAGCGCGCCGATGTGTTGATCAGC
>NW_894906.1:0-812 GCF_000209065.1 Trypanosoma cruzi | reverse complement strand
ACGGCTCGTACTCGTCAACCATTGTAAGTATGACAAACAATTGGTCACCGCCGTCCGACACGCACCCGATCATCTACGGCGTGTGCAACGCGGCAAGGGGCTCTCCTGTGACGAATTACCAATACGACCTCAACATTGGAGCACCCGTGATGGTGCTGGACTGCGGTGCGTGCACCGTGGACGCCGTGTGCTTTGCTGCGAGGACGAGCAGCATCAGCGGCTGTGAGTGCGTGTGTGCTGCTGGCGGCCACGGCGACACGTGTCTGCCAGCTGCGGTTCCGGACGGCCTTGGGCCGCTCCCGCCCCCCGACGCGAAGGACACGGAGGTCCGCTGCGTGCACGGTGGCAGCGTCAGCTCCGTGGACGTTCCTGATCCCGGTGTGCGTGGTCTGTGCTTTGTCAACGTGACGTTCACTGCCCCGATTGTGCTGGAACTGTCGTATTTTGACGCGCCACAGCATACACTCAACATCACGCTGCTGCATTGCGTCTTCATGGGCCTGTCGATCAAGGGGAGTGGTGCACGCGTGCACGTGAACGTGGTCTCCTCGATGCTGGATTCTGGTGAGCTGGTTTTTCAGGGCCATTTTGGCGTGAGCTCCCAGATACTGGTGGCGGGCAGTACGATTGTGACAACGTCGGGCCACGCCATTTTATTTGTGAAGTTTGCTCTCAGTGCGAATATGACGCTGCTGCTACTCGACAACTACATCGAGGGGAGTAGGCACGCAGTCTATTTCTCCAGTGGTGTTGTTGTTGATGGTGGCGGGATTATTGTGAAGGGAAATACGCTGAGCACAACGGAGGACGAT
>NW_894905.1:0-812 GCF_000209065.1 Trypanosoma cruzi | reverse complement strand
GTGGTATAAATTTTTGTTTCGAATTATGAATGGTGGTGGTCAGAGGCACTCTCTTTCAATGTCTGTTTGCGTGTTCACACACTGAACGCCCAAACAACCCGGAACTATCCGCTGCTTGGAGGAATTTCGCGAGATCTTGCCCACAGGGGTGCTGCACTCGGATAATCGTTTTCGAGCGGCTGCTGCACCACACGCTGTGGTCTAAATTTTTGTTTCGAATTATGAATGGTGGTGGTCAGAGACACTCTCTTTCAGTGTCTGTTTGCGTGTTCACACACTGAACGCCAAACAACCCGGAACTATCCGCTGCTTGGAGGAATTTCGCGAGATCCTGCCCACAACGGTGCTGCACTCGGCGGATCGTTTTCGAGTGGCCGCTGCACCACACGCTGTGGTCTAAATTTTTGTTTCGAATTATGAATGGTGGTGGTCAGAGGCACTCTCTTTCAATGTCTGTTTGCGTGTTCACACTCCGGACACCAAACAACCCTGAATTATCCGCTGCTTGGAGGAATTTCGCGAGATCCTGCCCACAACGGTGCTGCACTCGGCGGATCGTTTTCGAGCGGCTGCTGCACCACACGCTGTGGTCTAAATTTTTGTTTCGAATTATGAATGGTGGTGGTCAGAGGCACTCTCTTTCAATGTCTGTTTGCGTGTTCACACTCCGGACACCAAACAACCCGGAACTATCCGCTGCTTGGAGGAATTTCGCGAGATCCTGCCCACAACGGTGCTGCACTCGGATAATCGTTTTCGAGCGGCTGCTGCACCACACGCTGTGGTCTAAATTTTTGTTTCGAATTATGAAT
>NW_894904.1:0-812 GCF_000209065.1 Trypanosoma cruzi | reverse complement strand
GCTGATGGACGCGTGTTCCATCACGAAGGGCGTGGCTGTTGTGTTTCGACGTGGCGGCGATGCTCCCCGGCGCGCTGCGCATCGAACTGAGGAAGTGCGTGTGCGACGGCGGTGCGCAGATCTACGTGCGAGGCTACAGCGGCGAGCCGGCGAGTGACCGGAGCCTGGAGGTGAGCGTGAGCGGGCTGTCCGGTGACTACTGCTCGCTTGTGTTTGTGCACAACCTGCCGGCACACACGAACGTGACGGTCCGTGACTCGACGATTGTGACGGCGGGGCCGATGCGCTACTCCCAGCTGAGCGGGCTGACGGACGCGGTGGCGTCGCCGTTTTTGCTGCAGGCGATGTCGCTGTTGCAGTCGCAGCTGCGTGTGAGCAACACTGTGCTGAGGTCGTTGCAGGCGGGCGGGTCGGCGGTGCACGTTGGCGGCGACGTGGACCTGCTGTCGAGTGCGGTGGTGCTTGACGGCGTGTTGCTGGAGGCGTCGGGCGGTCCGACCGCGTCCGCGATGCATGTGGCGTCCTCGTCGCGTCTCAGCCTGCGGAGCCACTCGGTGTTCTCTGTGACGAGCGTGTCGGTTGTGAGCAGCGGCGGCGGTTTTGTGCTTGGCGAGCGCCTCGCGGTGTTTGATTCGGTGCTGCGCTTCGTGGGCGTCGAGGGGTCTGCTGCGTCGTCGCTGGTGCGCTGCGACGGTGGGACGGTCGGTGGCGGCGGGTGGGTGGAGCTGCGCGACGTGTGGACGGTGGGCGAGGCGTCGTCTTTGGCGTCGCTGTCGGGTGTGACGCTGAGCGGCGGCATCGTGTCGATTGCG
>NW_894903.1:0-811 GCF_000209065.1 Trypanosoma cruzi | reverse complement strand
GCTGCAGTCGGCGGATCGTTTTCGAGCGGCCGCTGCACCACACGTTGTGGTCTAAATTTTTGTTTCGAATTATGAATGGTGGTGGTCAGAGGCACTCTCTTTCAATGTCTGTTTGCGTGTTCACACACTGGACGCCAAACAACCCTGAACTATCCGCTGCTTGGAGGAGTTTCGCGAGATCTTGCCCACATGGGTGCTGCACTCGGCGGATCGTTTTCGAGTGGCTGCTGCACCACACGCTGTGGTCTAAATTTTTGTTTCGAATTATGAATGGTGGTGGTCAGAGGCACTCTCTTTCAATGTCTGTTTGCGTGTTCACACACTGGACGCCAAACAACCCTGAACTATCCGCTGCTTGGAGGAGTTTCGCGAGATCTTGCCCACATGGGTGCTGCACTCGCCGGATCGTTTTCGAGCGGCCGCTGCACCACACGTTGTGGTCTAAATTTTTGTTTCGAATTATGAATGGTGGTGGTCAGAGGCACTCTCTTTCAATGTCTGTTTGCGTGTTCACACACTGGACGCCAAACAACCCTGAACTATCCGCTGCTTGGAGGAGTTTCGCGAGATCTTGCCCACATGGGTGCTGCACTCGCCGGATCGTTTTCGAGCGGCTGCTGCACCACACGTTGTGGTCTAAATTTTTTTTTCGAATTATGAATGGTGGTGGTCAGAGACACTCTCTTTCAATGTCTGTTTGCGTGTTCACACACTGAACGCCAAACAACCCGGAACTATCCGCTGATTGGAGGAGTTTCGCGAGATCTTGCCCACATGGGTGCTGCACTCGGCGGATCGTTTTCGAGTGGCT
>NW_894902.1:0-811 GCF_000209065.1 Trypanosoma cruzi | reverse complement strand
ACACACTGGACACCAAGGAACCCTGAACTATCCGCTGCTTGGAGGAATTTCGCGAGCTCTTGCCCACACGGGTGCTGCACTCGGCTGATCGATTTCGAGCGGCCGCTGCATCACACGTCGTGGTCCAAATTTTTGTTTCCGATTGTGAATGGTGGGAGTCAGAGGCACTCTCTGTCACTATCTGTTTGCGTGTTCACACACTGGACACCAAAGAACCCTGAATTATCCGCTGCTTGGAGGAATTTCGCGAGCTCTTGCCCACACGGGTGCTGCACTCGGCTGATCGATTTCGAGCGGCTGCTGCAGCACACGTTGTGGTCCAAATTTTTGTTTCCGATTGTGAATGGTGGGAGTCAGAGGCACTCTCTGTCAATATCTGTTTGCGTGTTCACACACTGGACACCAAACAACCCTGAACTATCCGCTGCTTGGAGGAATTTCGCGAGCTCTTGCCCACACGGGTGCTGCACTCGGCTGATCGATTTCGAGCGGCCGCTGCATCACACGTCGTGGTCCAAATTTTTGTTTCCGATTGTGAATGGTGGGAGTCAGAGGCACTCTCTGTCAATATCTGTTTGCGTGTTCACACACTGGACACCAAACAACCCTGAACTATCCGCTGCTTGGAGGAATTTCGCGAGCTCTTGCCCACACGGGTGCTGCACTCGGCTGATCGATTTCGAGCGGCTGCTGCAGCACACGTTGTGGTCCAAATTTTTGTTTCCGATTGTGAATGGTGGGAGTCAGAGGCACTCTCTGTCAATATCTGTTTGCGTGTTCACACACTGGACACCAAACAACCCTGAACTAT
>NW_894901.1:0-811 GCF_000209065.1 Trypanosoma cruzi | reverse complement strand
TCGCACTGATTCCATCTGTTTCGTGGTTTGTGCGGCTGCGGCTGCGGTGGTGGCCGCGTGAGAGTGAGTGTGAGAGAGCCATGCACCGCCCGCACACACACTCTTCCTTCTCTCTGTGTGTGTGTGTGTCCCCTTGCATGGACTCTCGCCCTCACCTCACCCCACGAGACACACACAATAATGTGCCCATTGTATATATGCATGCACACCCATGCAGGCCCGTTGGTGCTCTCTTTTGCACGACACGCACCGCTTCCGTCCTGCCTGGCTGCATGGACGGAGCACCGTAACTGTTTCTGTTTTGTTTTTATTGCATTGAGTGGGCGACCTCTCTCTCTCTCCCTCTGTGTGTGTGTTTTGCTTTACGGGAGTAATGAGAGTGTGTGCGCGCTGGTCGTCCCACGCTTCGGCTTTTTGTTTTGTTTTCCTTTTTGATTTTGTGGTTGAGTGCACCCATTCCGCGGCTGCGTGTGTGTGTGTGTGTGTGCGATGATATGAGTAATTTGCGTGTGTGCTATCTGCCTCTCTCTGCCGTTGCTTTCTTCAGACTCTCTTGTGGCGCACAGCTGCTCCGCAAGTATAGGCGCTGCCAAACACACAAGCACATGCACACACACATGCCGTGTTTAAAACGCTGAGAATGCACGCACGCACAGGATTGTGGCTGCGGAGGCCCTCGCGAGGGGGGAAAAGCCTGCATTTTGTTTTTTTTTGACATGTTGCTCGGTGTGTGCTGACGCGTGACGAATAACAACACGCCCCAATAAGCAGAAAAGAAGTAAAACAAAATGGCGCTGAGCGGCACACCGGT
>NW_894900.1:0-811 GCF_000209065.1 Trypanosoma cruzi | reverse complement strand
GCGGCATGCTCCTGTCGGTGCCGTCGCACCCGCGCCGTGCAGAACTCGTGCAGAGCATGCTGACGCTCCACGGGAACGCTGGCAGTGGGTCCGTTGTGATGGACGGCAGCGTTGCGCTTGGGGGCGCCGGCCGAAAGTTCGTCGTGGGGTGCCTGACGCTCAACGGGCAGGTGCTGCGGCCGATGGACTACAGGTCCGCCGGCATCATCGGGGAATTCCGCCCTGTGGCGTGTGGCGTGTGCGACGCCGACGTGCACTGCTTTGCAGCTGCGACGAGGGCGATGTCGGGGTCGTGCGGCTGCCGCTGTGCTGAGGGCGGGTACGGGCGCGACTGCCTGCCGGTGTACCTGCCGCACGTGGACGGGTGCAACCGCACGCCCGCCATGCCGCCGCTGAGCCACACGGCGACGCTGACGGAGACGTGCAGCCTGACGCCAACGTGGACGCCGAGCCTGAGCGCGGCGCACTACAGTCTGACGCACTACAGTCCGACGGAGACGCTGCAGGTGACGGAGACGGTGGCGCTGCCGCCCACGCGGACCCCGACGGCGTCGGTGAGCAGCACGCTGTGGTGGAGCGACGTGGCGTGCCCGACGCTCGCCGTGACGACGACGGCGGCTGGTGGAAGCCTGACGCAGAACGACATCCGCGGCGGTGGGAGCGCCGTCCCGACGCGGCTGATGGTGGCGCTGCCGCCGCCGTTTCGGTGGGCAGGCGACCCGCAGCTCGGCAAGCACCTGAGCTTTGTGCCTGTGTCGACGGCGCAGCTGAGCGGCTTCGGTGGTCCGTGGGGAGCGATGCTGCGCAACCG
>NW_894899.1:0-811 GCF_000209065.1 Trypanosoma cruzi | reverse complement strand
GGCGGATCGTTTTCGAGCGGCTGCTGCACCACACGTTGTGGTCTAAATTTTTGTTTCGAATTATGAATGGTGGTGGTCAGAGGCACTCTCTTTCAATGTCTGTTTGCGTGTTCCCACACTGGACGCCAAACAACCCTGAACTATCCGCTGCTTGGAGGAATGTCGCGAGATCTTGCCCACAGGGGTGCTGCACTCGGCGGATCGTTTTCGAGCGGCTGCTGCACCACACGTTGTGGTCTATGTTTTTGTTTCGAATTATGAATGGTGGTGGTCAGAGGCACTCTCTTTCAATGTTTGTTTGCGTGTTCCCACACTGGACGCCAAACAACCCGGAACTATCCGCTGCTTGGAGGAATTTCGCGAGCTCTTGCCCACAGGGGTGCTGCACTCGGCGGATCGTTTTCGAGCGGCTGCTGCACCACACGTTGTGGTCTATGTTTTTGTTTCGAATTATGAATGGTGGTGGTCAGAGACACTCTCTTTCAATGTTTGTTTGCGTGTTCCCACACTGGACGCCAAACAACCCTGAACTATCCGCTGCTTGGAGGAATTTCGCGAGCTCTTGCCCACAGGGGTGCTGCACTCGGCGGATCGTTTTCGAGCGGCTGCTGCACCACACGTTGTGGTCTAAATTTTTGTTTCGAATTATGAATGGTGGTGGTCAGAGACACTCTCTTTCAATGTCTGTTTGCGTGTTCACACACTGGACACCAAACAACCCGGAACTATCCGCTGCTTGGAGGAATGTCGCGAGATCTTGCCCACAGGGGTGCTGCACTCGGCGGATCGTTTTCGAGCGGCTGCTGCACCA
>NW_894898.1:0-811 GCF_000209065.1 Trypanosoma cruzi | reverse complement strand
TTCCTCCAAGCAGCGGATAGTTCAGGGTTGTTTGGTGTCCAGTGTGTGAACACGCAAACATACATTGAAAGAGAGTGCCTCTGACTCCCGCCATTCATAATTCGAAACAAAAATTTAGACCACAGCGTGTGGTGCAGCAGCCGCTCGAAAACGATCCGCCGACTGCAGCACCCTTGTGGGCAAGAGCTCGCGAAATTCCTCCAAGCAGCGGATAGTTCAGGGTTGTTTGGTGTCCAGTGTGTGAACACGCAAACATACATTGAAAGAGAGTGCCTCTGACTCCCGCCATTCATAATTCAAAACAAAAATTTAGACCACAGCGTGTGGTGCAGCAGCCGCTCGAAAACGATCCGCCGAGTGCAGCACCATTGTGGGCAGGAGCTCGCGAAATTCCTCCAAGCAGCGGATAATTCAGGGTTGTTTGGTGTCCAGTGTGTGCACACGCAAACATACATTGAAAGAGAGTGTCTCTGACTCCCGCCATTCATAATTCAAAACAAAAATTTAGACCACAGCGTGTGGTGCAGCAGCCGCTCGAAAACGATCCGCCGAGTGCAGCACCCTTGTGGGCAGGAGCTCGCGAAATTCCTCCAAGCAGCGGATAATTCAGGGTTGTTTGGTGTCCAGTGTGTGAACACGCAAACATACATTGAAAGAGAGTGCCTCTGACTCCCGCCATTCATAATTCAAAACAAAAATTTAGACCACAGCGTGTGGTGCAGCAGCCGCTCGAAAACGATCCGCCGACTGCAGCACCATTGTGGGCAGGAGCTCGCGAAATTCCTCCAAGCAGCGGATAATTCAGGGTGTT
>NW_894897.1:0-811 GCF_000209065.1 Trypanosoma cruzi | reverse complement strand
GAGTGCAGCACCCCTGTGGGCAAGAGCTCGCGAAATTCCTCCAAGCAGCGGATAGTTCAGGGTTGTTTGGCGTCCAGTGTGCGAACACGCAAACAGACATTGAAAGAAAGTGTCTCTGACCACCACCATTCATAATTCGAAACAGAAATTTAGACCACAGCGTGTGGTGCGGCAGCCACTCGAAAACGATCCGCCGAGTGCAGCACCCCTGTGGGCAAGATCTCGCGAAACTCCTCCAAGCAGCGGATAGTTCCGGGTTGTTTGGCGTCCAGTGTGTGAACACGCAAACAGACATTGACAGAGAGTGTCTCTGACCACCATTCATAATTCGAAACAAAAATTTAGACCACAGCGTGTGGTGCAGCAGCCACTCGAAAACGATCCGCCGAGTGCAGCACCCCTGTGGGCAGGAGCTCGCGAAATTCCTCCAAGCAGCGGATAGTTCCGGGTTGTTTGGCGTCCAGTGTGTGAACACGCAAACAGACATTGACAGAGAGTGTCTCTGACCACCACCATTCATAATTCGAAACAAAAATTTAGACCACAGCGTGTGGTGCAGCAGCCACTCGAAAACGATCCGCCGAGTGCAGCACCCTTGTGGGCAGGAACTCGCGAAATTCCTCCAAGCAGCGGATAGTTCAGGGTTGTTTGGCGTCCAGTGTGCGAACACGCAAACAGACATTGAAAGAAAGTGTCTCTGACCACCACCATTCATAATTCGAAACAGAAATTTAGACCACAGCGTGTGGTGCGGCAGCCACTCGAAAACGATCCGCCGAGTGCAGCACCCCTGTGGCAAGATCTCGCGAAA
>NW_894896.1:0-811 GCF_000209065.1 Trypanosoma cruzi | reverse complement strand
TTATTGGTGATTGCGTATTTTTGGCTTACCGGTGTGCCGCTCAGCGCCATTTTGTTTTACTTCTTTTCTGCTTATTGGGGCGTGTTGTTATTCGTCACGCGTCAGCACACACCGAGCAACATGTCAAAAAAAAAAAAATGCAGGTTTTTTCCCCCTCGCGGGGGCCTCGGCAGCCACAATCCTGTGCGTGCGTGCATTCTCAGCGTTTTAAGCACGGCATGTGTGTGCATGTGTGTGTGTGTTTGTCAGCGCCTATACTTGCAGAGCAGCTGTGCGCCACAAGAGAGTCTGAAGAAAGCAACGGCAGAGAGAGGCAGATAAGCACACACGCAAATTACTCATATCATCACACACACACACACGCAGCCGCGGAATGGGTGCACTCAACCACAAAATCAAAAAGAAAAACAAAACAAAAAGCCGAAGCGTGGGACTACCAGCGCACACACACTCTCATTGCTCCCGTAAAGCAAAACACACACACAGGGAGAGAGAGAGAGGTCGCCCACTCAATGCAATGAAAACAAAACAGAAACAGTTACGGTGCTCCGCCCATGCAGCCAGGCAGGACGGCAGCGGTGCGTGTCGTGCAAAAGAGAGCACCAACGGGCCTGCATGGGTGTGCATGCATATATACAATGGGCACATTATTGTGTGTGCTTCGTGGGGTGAGGCGACGACGAGAGTCCATGCAAGGGGACACACACACAGAGAGAGAAGGAAGTGTGTGTATGCGGGCGGTGCATGGCTCTCTCACACTCACTCTCACGCGGCCACCACCGCAGCCGCAGCCGCACAAACCACGAAACAG
>NW_894895.1:0-811 GCF_000209065.1 Trypanosoma cruzi | reverse complement strand
TGTGCTTCGTGGGGTGAGGCGACGACGAGAGTCCATGCAAGGGGACACACACACAGAGAGAGAAGGAAGTGTGTGTATGCGGGCGGTGCATGGCTCTCTCACACTCACTCTCACGCGGCCACCACCGCAGCCGCAGCCGCACAAACCACGAAACAGATGGAATCAGTGCGATTGCAGAACTCGCACACCGTCCTGCAAACCAGAAGTTTAAAAAGCAATATGAAACAAGAATTCAAAAAAAAAAAATGGAAAAAACTTAGGCTTCTGCGGGAATCGAACCCGCGTCCCCGGATGACATTGTGAGCGTGTTTGCCACTGAGCTAAAAAAATGCGGTCGCGCGACTCCTTTTCACGTAAAGTATTAATGTCGATCTTCGAACAATCGAGCACATTTGCGTTGTCCCCTGGAAAACGAAAAAGACATGTTTAGGATGCGCAGCCGCAGCGTGGTTACTACTGTAAGTCGTCATATATCTAACGCCCGAGGCCACCGCTGCAACTTGGATAATTCGACACGTCGTGCTGTATCTAACGTCCGGGGCAGCCGCTGCAACTTGGATAATTCGACACGTCGTGCTGTATCTAACGTCCGGGGCAGCCGCTGCAACTTGGATAATTCGACACGTCGTGCCGTATCTAACGTCCGGGGCAGCCGCTGCAACTTGGATAATTCGACACGTCGTCCTGTATCTAGCGTCCGGGGCCACCGCCCTACCATTTTTTATTTCTTGCGGCGGCCAACCCCGGCAGTAAGGACAAAAAAAAGAATCGCGTTTTCTTTAATGTTTTTCCTGTTGGGGGCGGGGATCTT
>NW_894894.1:0-811 GCF_000209065.1 Trypanosoma cruzi | reverse complement strand
GCGTGTTCACACACTGGACACCAAACAACCTGGAATTATCCGCTGCTTGGAGGAATTTCGCGAGCTCTTGCCCACACGGGTGCAGCACTCGGCTGATCGTTTTTGAGCGGCCGCTGCATCACACGTTGTGGTCCAAATTTTTGTTTCCGATTGTGAATGGTGGGAGTCAGAGACACTCTCTGTCAATATCTGTTTGCGTGTTCACACACTGGACACCAAACAACCCTGAATTATCCGCTGCTTGGAGGAATTTCGCGAGCTCTTGCCCACACGGGTGCTGCACTCGGCTGATCGTTTTTGAGCGGCCGCTGCATCACACGTTGTGGTCTGAATTTTTGTTTCCGATTGTGAATGGTGGGAGTCAGAGGCACTCTCTTTCAATATCTGTTTGCGTGTTCACACACTGGACACCAAACAACCCTGAACTATCCGCTGCTTGGAGGAATTTCGCGAGCTGTTGCCCACACGGGTGCTGCACTCGGCTGATCGTTTTCGAGCGGCTGCTGCATCACACGTTGTGGTCTGAATATTTGTTTCCGATTGTGAATGGTGGGAGTCAGAGACACTCTCTTTCAATATCTGTTTGCGTGTTCACACACTGGACACCAAACAACCCTGAACTATCCGCTGCTTGGAGGAATTTCGCGAGGTGTTGCCCACACGGGTGCTGCACTCGGCTGATCGTTTTCGAGCGGCTGCTGCATCACACGTTGTGGTCTGAATATTTGTTTCCGATTGTGAATGGTGGGAGTCAGAGACACTCTCTGTCACCACCTGTTTGCGTGTTCACACACTGGACACCAAACAACCC
>NW_894893.1:0-811 GCF_000209065.1 Trypanosoma cruzi | reverse complement strand
GTTTTCGAGCGGTGGCTGCATCACACGTTGTGGTCCAAGTTTTTGTTTCCAATTATGAATGGTGGGAGTCAGAGACACTCTCTGTCAATATCTGTTTGCGTGTTCATGCACTGAACACCAAACAACCCTGAATTATCCGCTGCTTGGAGGAATTTCGCGAGCTCTTGCCCACACGGGTGCTGCACTCGGCTGATCGTTTTCGAGCGGTGGCTGCATCACACGTTGTGGTCCAAATTTTTGTTTCCGATTATGAATGGTGGGAGTCAGAGACACTCTCTGTCAACATCTGTTTGCGTGTTCACACACTGAACACCAAACAACCCTGAATTATCCGCTGCTTGGAGGAATTTCGCGAGCTCTTGCCCACACGGGTGCTGCACTCGGCTGATCGTTTTCGAGCGGCTGCTGCATCACACGTTGTGGTCCAAGTTTTTGTTTCCGATTGTGAATGGTGGGAGTCAGAGGCACTCTCTGTCAATATCTGTTTGCGTGTTCATGCACTGAACACCAAACAACCCTGAATTATCCGCTGCTTGGAGGAATTTCGCGAGCTCTTGCCCACACGGGTGCTGCACTCGGCTGATCGTTTTCGAGCGGCTGGCTGCATCACACGTTGTGGTCCAAATTTTTGTTTCCAATTATGAATGGTGGGAGTCAGAGACACTCTCTGTCAACATCTGTTTGCGTGTTCACACACTGGACACCAAACAACCCTGAATTATCCGCTGCTTGGAGGAATTTCGCGAGCTCTTGCCCACACGGGAGCTGCACTCGGCTGATCGTTTTCGAGCGGCTGCTGCATCACACGTTG
>NW_894892.1:0-811 GCF_000209065.1 Trypanosoma cruzi | reverse complement strand
GCAAGATCTCGCGAAATTCCTCCAAGCAGCGGATAGTTCAGGGTTGTTTGGCGTCCAGTGTGTGAACACGCAAACAGACATTGAATGAGAGTGCCTCTGACCACCACCATTCATAATTCGAAACAAAAATTTAGACCACAGCGTGTGGTGCAGCAGCCACTCGAAAACGATTATCCGACTGCAGCACGCTTGTGGGCAAGATCTCGCGAAATTCCTCCAAGCAGCGGATAGTTCAGGGTTGTTTGGCGTCCAGTGTGTGAACACGCAAACAGACATTGAAAGAGAGTGCCTCTGACCACCACCATTCATAATTCGAAACAAAAATTTAGACCACAGCGTGTGGTGCAGCAGCCACTCGAAAACGATTATCCGACTGCAGCACGCTTGTGGGCAAGATCTCGCGAAATTCCTCCAAGCAGCGGATAGTTCAGGGTTGTTTGGCGTCCAGTGTGTGAACACGCAAACAGACATTGAAAGAGAGTGCCTCTGACCACCACCATTCATAATTCGAAACAAAAATTTAGACCACAGCGTGTGGTGCAGCAGCCGCTCGAAAACGATCCGCCGAGTGCAGCACCGTTGTGGGCAAGATCTCGCGAAATTCCTCCAAGCAGCGGATAGTTCAGGGTTGTTTGGCGTCCAGTGTGTGAACACGCAAACAGAAATTGAAAGAGAGTGCCTCTGACCACCACCATTCATAATTCAAAACAAAAATTTAGACCACAACGTGTGGTGCAGCAGCCGCTCGAAAACGATCCGCCGAGTGCAGCACCCATGTGGGGCAAGATCTCGCGAAACTCCTCCAAGCAGC
>NW_894891.1:0-811 GCF_000209065.1 Trypanosoma cruzi | reverse complement strand
TCCGTCCGCATCACCCCCAGCAACAAATCCACTGCCCGCAACGCCATTTTCTAAAACTAGAGATTTGTGTCCAGTGGCGTCGGGCTCACTCGCCTCGTCCGTGTTATCCGCAGCAACGTGTTCCCTGCCGCCATAAGTGACAGACATGTTCCCGGATGCATTCGACGCCGCTAATATTTTCGGACCGTTGGCAAAGGAAGGCCTCTTCTTGGATGCATTCGGGACCATCACTTAGTTCGGATTGCTGGCAAACTCAGGCCTCGTCTCGGACGTGTTGGTCGCCGTGTTGGATGCGGGACTCGGATCGACGGTGTTGGGTCCGTCAGCCGCCGCAGACCGTCGCCAATCCTCGTTTTGACGTGACGGCTCAGCATTCACTTGCGGTGCAGTTGTCCCGCCAGATTTTGTGTCATCCCTCCCTTCACGGGGTGGCGGCAACTGACAGATGCCCGTCTGGTCAGCATCGCTGCTCCGTGCAGGCGGATGGATGGTTCCATCGGGGAAAATTGACGCCGCCACAATTCATAAGGGCCGGCGTATTTATGCGTCGTCACATTCATCGTGAAGGCAACGGTGGCCCCTTCCTCTTTCCTTGCACAGCTGGCAGCACAGTTGCTACACGTGTGCACCGCATTGGCCACATGGCGCACAGCACCCAGCTCACCATTCCTGCAGTGCATGCGCACACCAAAGCCACTAAAGGTATAATTCTCACACTCAGCCTCAGCACTGGCAGCAGAACACTTCCTCCACACACACACACGCACACACGCGATAGCTCAGGCTGCCGTCACTCGGAGCACACGACACA
>NW_894890.1:0-811 GCF_000209065.1 Trypanosoma cruzi | reverse complement strand
CAGTTCATCAAGGGTGAATGCTCTGTTCAAGTTCCTGCCCACCGAAAAAGTCAGACACCAGCTGCATCACTTTGGAATGCGGTGGAGCCGCCGACGAGCACCACGTCGTGCACGGCACGCTTGTCCATCTTGGCGTCCTGGAGCACACGCTCCACCGGCTGCAGCGTCCCTCGGAAGAGGTCGCCGCAGAGCTCCTCGAAGCGGGCGCGAGTGATGGTTGCCTGGAAGTCCACGTTGTCGAACAGCGCGTCGATCTCAATCGTCGCCTGTGCCGCGGACGACAGCGTGCGCTTGGCGCGCTCGCAGGCGGTGCGGAGGCGGCGGAGGGCGCGCTGGCTTGTCGTCAGGTCCTTGCCCTTGTTCTTGCGCTTGAACTCGTCCGTGAAGTGCGACACGAGGCGGTTGTCAAAGTCCTCGCCGCCCAGGTGCGTGTCGCCGTTCGTCGCCTTCACCTCAAAGATGCCACCGTCGATCGTCAGCAGCGTGACATCAAACGTGCCGCCGCCAAGGTCAAAGATGAGCACATTGCGCTCCTTGCCGTCCTCCACTTTGTCCAGGCCATACGCAATGGCGGCAGCTGTCGGCTCATTGATGATGCGCAGCACCTCCATCCCCGCGATCGTGCCGGCATCCTTCGTCGCCTGCCGCTGGGAGTCGTTGAAGTACGCGGGCACAGTCACCACGGCCTTCTTCACCTGCTTGCCCAGGTACGACTCCGCAATCTCCTTCATCTTTGACAGCACCATCGAGCTCACCTCCTCCGGGTTGAACGTCTTTGTCTCGCCGCGGAACTGCACCTGGATCACCGGCT
>NW_894889.1:0-811 GCF_000209065.1 Trypanosoma cruzi | reverse complement strand
GTGGGCAAGAGCTCGCGAAATTCCTCCAAGCAGCGGATATTCCAGGGTTGTTTGGTGTCCAGTGTGTGAACACGCAACCAGACATTGAAAGAGAGTGCCTCTGACTCCCACCATTCACAATTGGAAACAAAAATTTGGGCCACAACGTGTGATGCAGCAGCCGCTCGAAAACGATCAGCCGAGTGCAGCACCCGTGTGGGCAACAGCTCGCGAAATTCCTCCAAGCAGCGGATAGTTCAGGGTTGTTTGGTGTCCAGTGTATGAACACGCAAACAGATATTGACAGAGAGTGTCTCTGACTCCCACCATTCACAATCGGAAACAAAAATTTGGACCACAACGTGTGATGCAGCAGCCGCTCGAAAACGATCAGCCGAGTGCAGCACCCGTGTGGGCAAGAGCTCGCGAAATTCCTCCAAGCAGCGGATAATTCAGGGTTGTTTGGTGTCCAGTGTGTGAACACGCAAACAGATATTGACAGAGAGTGTCTCTGACTCCCACCATTCACAATCGGAAACAAAAATTTGGACCACAACGTGTGATGCAGCGGCCGCTCGAAAACGATCAGCCGAGTGCAGCACCCGTGTGGGCAACAGCTCGCGAAATTCCTCCAAGCAGCGGATAGTTCAGGGTTGTTTGGTGTCCAGTGTATGAACACGCAAACAGATATTGACAGAGAGTGCCTCTGACCCCCATCATTCACAATCGGAAACAAAAATTTGGACCACAACGTGTGATGCAGCGGCCGCTCGAAAACGATCAGCCGAGTGCAGCACCCTTTGGGCAACAGCTCGCGAAATTCCTCCAAGCA
>NW_894888.1:0-811 GCF_000209065.1 Trypanosoma cruzi | reverse complement strand
GCGATTTCTTTTTTGTCCCTTACTGCCGGGGGTTGGCCGCCGCAAAGAAATAAAAAAATGTAGGGGCGGTGGCCCCCGGACGCTAGATACAGCACGACGTGTCGAATTATCCAAGTTGCAGCGGCTGCCCCGGACGTTAGATACGGGACGACGTGTCGAATATCCAAGCTGCAGCGTGGGCCTCGGGCGTTAGATATATGACGACTTACAGTAGTAACCACGCTGCGGCTGCGCATCCTAAACACGTCTTTTTCGTTTTCCAGGGGACAACGCAAATGTGCTCGATTGTTCGAAGATCGACATTAATACTTTACGTGAAAAGGAGTCGCGCGACCGCATTTTTTTAGCTCAGTGGCAAACACGCTCACAATGTCATCCGGGGACGCGGGTTCGATTCCCGCAGAAGCCTAAGTTTTTTCCATTTTTTTTTTTTTTTGAATTCTTGTTTCATATTGCTTTTTAAACTTCTGGTTTGCAGGACGGTGTGCGAGTTCTGCAATCGCACTGATTCCATCTGTTTCGTGGTTTGTGCGGCTGCGGCTGCGGTGGTGGCCGCGTGAGAGTGAGTGTGAGAGAGCCATGCACCGCCCGCATACACACACTTCCTTCTCTCTCTGTGTGTGTGTTCCCTTGCATGGACTCTCGTCGTCGCCTCACCCCACGAAGCACACACAATAATGTGCCCATTGTATATATGCATGCACACCCATGCAGGCCCGTTGGTGCTCTCTTTTGCACGACACGCACCGCTGCCGTCCTGCCTGGCTGCATGGGCGGAGCACCGTAACTGTTTCTGTTTTGTTTTCATTGC
>NW_894887.1:0-811 GCF_000209065.1 Trypanosoma cruzi | reverse complement strand
TTTCTGGTATGTCCGTCAAACCATTTGCGGAAAGTTCAGCCCAAACGCGCCGTGCAATGGCGGCAGTGTCGTCTGCCACGCTTACCTCAATGAGCGGCCCCTCGGTTGGTGGACGGCACCGCGTCGCGCAGTCCAGCAGCCTTTGACGCACGCGCCGCCCCTCCTTTTTGTCCGTCTTGAAAGTGCGGTGAGCAGGACCACGGCGACGGACACGGTCGAAGCAGATGTCCACTAGTGCATCCGTGCCATCGGGGTGTGACCATACCACTGTCAATGCCCTGAGCCCGAGATCGGCGTAGTCGTCGCGTGCGGCCTCACCGAGGTTCATCTTGTCGATGATAAGGTGCGTGTGGCCACCTCGCTGCGCGCGCCGAATGGCGTCAAGAAACTGCCGCCTTCCGCCGGCCTCGTCTTGGTTGATCAAGCATGGCGAAAGCCCTGCCTGGCGCAGCAGAGCGTACAGGGTGCGGGAGAATGTGGACTTGCCGCAGCCCTGCGGACCAACGCAGACGACAGCGTCGGGGTCGCTGGTGACGGCGTCGTCACCGGACGGCTCGTAGTGCATCACTTGGGACCGCAGGTGCGCATCGGCGGCGACACACTGCGTGAACTGGCTTTGCAGCGTGATCCATCGGCGGCGCAGGTCTTGCAGCCCGCCGAGGTCCGTTCGCGCCGTTTGCCGCCCCGTCACATGCAGCCACGCTGCAAACCGCACAAGGTAGTCGAGGCGTTCCGCTTCCCAGTCGCCGAGGCACCGGCGCACCTCCTCTGGCAGCCCGGCGAGCTTGCCTGCGAGCCTCGAGCGGAGCGC
>NW_894886.1:0-811 GCF_000209065.1 Trypanosoma cruzi | reverse complement strand
CCACAAGTTCGACCTTATGTACAGCAAGCGTGCGTTCGTGCACTGGTACGTTGGTGAGGGTATGGAGGAGGGTGAGTTCTCGGAGGCCCGTGAGGATCTCGCCGCCCTGGAGAAGGACTACGAGGAGGTCGGCGCAGAGTCCGCGGATATGGAGGGCGAGGAGGATGTGGAGGAGTACTAGAGTGGCCGCTCCCGCGTCTCTCTCTCTCTCTTTCTCTCTTTTTTTTTGTTTGTTCTTGATTGATTGATTTCTCTTTTGTGTGTTTCCCCGCGGACGCCAGCGCGGCAAATAGGGAAGAAGGAAGGGACGGGCGTTTAACATTTTTGGGGAATGGGATGTAGGAGGGGAGAGAGGGAGGGGGAAGGGACGCCGAGGAGCTGCGGCAACGTGCTGGGATGGTGGTTTGGTGGCGGTGGTTGTGTCTGGCACTTTCCCGCGCTGAACGCCTCCTCGATTTCCAATGCCTCTAATTTTCCCCATTTTTTTTTTGATTTTATTTTTGTATTTGGGTCTTGTGAGTCTGTTTTCTCCGCCCCCTCTTCCCCCCCCCCTTTCTGCCTGCCATCATCGTCCGCTTCTTCTCGCCGGGTGGCCCTCATAAAAAGAAGAAAAAAAAAAAGAAATGAACGTCTCCGGTTCTTTTTCTCTCTTTCCTTTTCTTTTTGGTTGCCTTGTCTTTTCCCCGCGCGCGCGGTTTGCGGCCGACTGCGCCGGTGGAACGGGGATCGAGTATCTCACTTGGGGAAAAGATCTATTTAGTGGAATTACTCGTTCAGCTACTGAGCCAAGGAGAGCGGGGGAAAAGTAATA
>NW_894885.1:0-811 GCF_000209065.1 Trypanosoma cruzi | reverse complement strand
TTTTTTTTTATTTTAAATTTACAGACCCAGCGAGGTGTCTAAGGAAAATGCATTGGTTCCCTACACGGCAACAGAGTGGAGCGATATGGGCGCCGTCTTTCAGAATGGGTACGCCAACATGGCGCTACCGAGGTGCAGCTCACCTTTCTTGATGAAGACGAGCCGTCGGATGCGACGTTAATTGTGGCCACTTCAACGACAGGCTTGCGCTTGGTTTCAGGGAACATCGCCAAACCCTGGGAGGATTCGAGCCTTAAAGGACATGTTGCGAATCTCCGGGCGCCCCGAGTACCAGGATTCGAGGCTCAAGTGATCCTGCCCATCATCGGGGCGACCCGTGAGTTAAGGGCCCAGCAAGGGCTCACCATTGCTGAAAGGGAGCGCTTGAGCGCTGACTACGCCCACGCCGTCGCCGACACGCAGAACCCAAACGCTCGGCTTCATTCGCGGGTGGGAGGATCACATAACAGCCTATCGGCGCGCGAACCTGGCATCGCGGTCGCCGACGGCCTTCTTGCGGAACGAGAATGCGCACTCGCCGGAAGCGAACAGCAGTTGGAGGCAACCCGCGCCCAGCTACAGGAACGCGAATACCAATTGGGGGCCGCCAACGCCCAGCTCCACGAACGAGAGGCACGCGTTTACGCAAGGGAGGCGCAGCAAGCCGCGCGGGTTGCGGAGACGGCGGGCCAGAATGAGGCCCCCGCCACTCGGAGAGACCCGACAGATGGACCTGTCACGCGTCAAAATACGGCCGAAGCCGGCGTGACCACACAACCGCATCAAACGAGCATCTTGATGGCGGGTGGCG
>NW_894884.1:0-811 GCF_000209065.1 Trypanosoma cruzi | reverse complement strand
GAACGGCACCCGGCATGACTTCCAGGTGCCGTTCTCAACGCTGTCGACGAACCTTCATCAGTGGCGGCAACGCCTCGAACACCGTGCCCGCGGAGTGCGAGTTCCTCTTCGAGTTTCGAGCGCTTCCCAACGAGACTGTCTCCAAGATGATGCAGCAGGTGCGGTCGTACGTGGAGACGCAGCTTCTCCCGGCCATGAAGGCGGAGTTTGAGGACGCTGAAATTGTCATCACGCCGCGGGATGAAACGCCGTCGTTTGAGGGCAGTGAGGAGGCGCCCATCACCAAGCTGGCATGTGCCATTAACAATGATTACAAGGTTTGGAAATTGGCTGGCTGCACGGAGGCGGGCCACTACAGTGGGATTGCCGGCGCACCAACCGTGATATGCGGACCCAATGGCGGGGCCATACACTGTGCGAATGAGTATGTTACCCCCGCGCAGCTCGACAAGTGCCGTGAGTTTGTTCTGAAGGTGGCGGAGAGCCTCAAGGCGTCCCCTGCCCGCCTGTGACAATGTTGCCACCGCCAGTGTGCTGGGGCGTTATATTTACCTGTAATAGGTTTTTTTGAGCTTCTTTCTTTTACTACTTGTTTCTTGGGTGGGTGGGTTTGGGCTATGTTTGGCGTTGAGCGTTGGTGTGGGGGACCGTCATGGCGTGTCTCAATTTCCACACCGGCAGCTGAATGCGGGGCACTGTTTAGGGTTACATTCTGACAGCGGGATATTTGGTAGGCACATCGTTCTTTTTCTTTTTCTTTTTTTTGGTTTATTTCTTTGAATACACCTACCTCCACGGCACTCCTGCCACC
>NW_894883.1:0-811 GCF_000209065.1 Trypanosoma cruzi | reverse complement strand
TTCGTCCCTCTGGTAGCCTACAGTCTGATGTCTAGCCGTAGTGGTCTCCTCTTTTCTCACTCATTTTGTGTGTGACCGCATAAACTGACCACAACAATTGTACAACACAAGTATTACAGAGTGCAGGGCTGTGTGTGTGTGCCTGCTGCCGTGAATTGGAGTGTGTGTCGTGCGTGGTGTGCGGCGTACGGTGCATGCCTGGCTGCTGCCCTCTCCTCATGTGGTGTGCCCTCTGTGTGTGTCTGCCGCACCTCTCGTCTCCCCTGTTGCTCTCCATGTCCCTCACTGTGCAGATCAGCTCCACACCACTGAACGACCACACTCACGATGATGATGACGTGCCGTCTGCTGTGCGCCCTGTTGGTGCTCGCCCTGTGCTGCTGCCCTTCCGTGTGTGCGACAGCAAGTGAAATTAAACCTCAACAAAAGGCCGATCCAACGAAGTCTAATCCTGACGGACAAGCTCTGGTGACGGATTCGCCTAGTGCAGCTCATCCTTCGCCACTGTCAAAAGATAAGAAAGAAGCGGCAGAGTCAGAAAGTAATTCCAATGATCTACAGGAAGAATCCGGGAAATCTGCTGGGGAAGAGGCGGATCGTGAAGAGACCGATAACGCAAATGACAACAATAAGAAATCAAATGCACCATCTACGACCACCACGACTACAACAAAGGCACCAACCACAACGACAACGACGACGACCACCACAACTACCACAATGGCACCAAGTACTACGAGTACAAAGTCGCCAACCACGACGACCACCCGCGCACCGTCACGTCTTCGCGAAATCGACGGCAGCCTCAGCA
>NW_894882.1:0-811 GCF_000209065.1 Trypanosoma cruzi | reverse complement strand
AGGGACGCCGAGCCGAGTGAACCGATCAACTGGGGTGAACCCAAATTGCTGTAAAAAAGAAGATCCCGCGGAATACAAGAGACGCGAAGGAGCGTTTCCCCACTGCTGGCGCCGGTGTTTTTATGGAGGATGGCATGCTTGTGTTTCCTTTTGCGGCGAGGAATGACAAGCGTGAATTTGTCTTCATTACCATTTATTTGACGGACAACGGCAATAACTGGGTGCTCCTAGAATGCATTTCCTTTGCGGAATGCCTTGACTCTCACACCACCGAATGGGAGGGATCACCTTTCATGTTTGCTCTTTTTGAGAGTGGCCGCAAGTTGTACGAGTTGCATGAAATGGGGAACGCGCGGACGGAGGCTCTCAGAATACTCCCAGGCGTGTGGGTCAAGTCACGATCAGGAGTCTCTTGGGACATGAGCCTGCGTGTGGAAGCCCTTATCGCCGCGAAAATTGATGGAGGGAAACTCATGCTGTACACCCAGAGAGGGTAACTCTCGGGGGAGAAAAGAGCCAATGCGCTCTAACTTTTTTTTACGGACACCAACCACACGTTTCATGTTGGATTGTTTTTTGTGGAGGATGATGTGAATCAGACGTTTGCCAACACCCCGCTGTACTTGGATGGTGCGTTGCACCTCTCGCAGTATGCGGTTATTGGAGCAAGCAGGACCATTTCACTCTCCCGCCTGACGGAGGATCTGCAGACGATCAGGTCCGCCCTCAGTACTTGGGCACAGCTGGATGCCTCCTTCTCTGAGTCGTTCACACCCACAGCGGGTCTGGTTGGACTCTTATCCAATGCAGC
>NW_894881.1:0-811 GCF_000209065.1 Trypanosoma cruzi | reverse complement strand
CATTCATAATTCGAAACAAAAATTTAGACCACAACGTGCGGTGCAGCGGCCGCTCGAAAACGATCCGGCGAGTGCAGCACCCCTGTGGGCAAGATCTCGCGAAATTCCTCCAAGCAGCGGATAGTTCAGGGTTGTTTGGCGTCCAGTGTGTGAACACGCAAACAGACATTGAAAGAGAGTGTCTCTGACCACCACCATTCATAATTCGAAACAAAAATTTAGACCACAACGTGCGGTGCAGCAGCCGCTCGAAAACGATCCGCCGAGTGCAGCACCCCTGTGGGCAAGATCTCGCGAAATTCCTCCAAGCAGCGGATAGTTCAGGGTTGTTTGGCGTCCAGTGTGTGAACACGCAAACAGACATTGAAAGAGAGTGCCTCTGACCACCACCATTCATAATTCGAAACAAAAATTTAGACCACAACGTGCGGTGCAGCGGCCGCTCGAAAACGATCCGGCGAGTGCAGCACCCTTGTGGGCAAGATCTCGCGAAATTCCTCCAAGCAGCGGATGGTTCAGGGTTGTTTGGCGTCCAGTGTGTGAACACGCAAACAGACATTGAAAGAGAGTGTCTCTGACCACCACCATTCATAATTCGAAACAAGAATTTAGACCACAACGTGCGGTGCAGCGGCCGCTCGAAAACGATCCGCCGAGTGCAGCACCCCTGTGGGCAAGATCTCGCGACATTCCTCCAAGCAGCGGATGGTTCAGGGTTGTTTGGCGTCCAGTGTGTGAACACGCAAACAGACATGAAAGAGAGTGTCTCTGACCACCACCATTCATAATTCGAAACAAGAATTTAGACCAC
>NW_894880.1:0-811 GCF_000209065.1 Trypanosoma cruzi | reverse complement strand
CCGCTGCTTGGAGGAATTTCGCGAGATCATGCCCACAGGGGTGCTGCACTCGGCGGATCGTTTTTGAGCGGCTGCTGCACCACACGCTGTGGTCTATGTTTTTGTTTCGAATTATGAATGGTGGTGGTTAGAGACACTCTCTGTCAATGTCTGTTTGCGTGTTCACACACTGGACAACAAACAACCCTGAATTATCCGCTGCTTGGAGGAATTTCGCGAGATCATGCCCACAGGGGTGCTGCACTCGGCGGATCGTTTTCGAGCGGCTGCTGCACTGCACGTTGTGGTCTATGTTTTTGTTTCGAATTATGAATGGTGGTGGTCAGAGACACTCTCTGTCAATGTCTGTTTGCGTGTTCACACACTGGACACCAAACAGCCCTGAACCATCCGCTGCTTGGAGGAATTTCGCGATCTCTTGCCCACAGGGGTGCTGCACTCGGCGGATCGTTTTCGAGCGGCTGCTGCACTGCACGTTGTGGTCTATGTTTTTGTTTCGAATTATGAATGGTGGTGGTCAGAGGCACTCTCTTTCAATGTCTGTTTGCGTGTTCACACACTGGACACCAAACAGCCCTGAATTATCCGCTGCTTGGAGGAATTTCGCGAGATCATGCCCACAGGGGTGCTGCACTCGGCGGATCGTTTTCGAGCGGCTGCTGCACTGCACGTTGTGGTCTATGTTTTTGTTTCGAATTATGAATGGTGGTGGTCAGAGGCACTCTCTTTCAATGTCTGTTTGTGTGTTCACACACTGGACACCAAACAACCCTGAATTATCCGCTGCTTGGAGGAATTTCGCGATCTCTTG
>NW_894879.1:0-811 GCF_000209065.1 Trypanosoma cruzi | reverse complement strand
CGCGGGGGCCAGCCGGCGAGGTTGCGGCGGGCGGGGCGGCTGTCAGACCTGTTGAGTTCGTTTTTGGCCATCACGCAAGCGCGTTCACGGGGCCACGCGCCCTCGCGCACAAGAGTTGGTTGCTTCCATCAGCAGCGGCGTGCGCCCACCACAACCCACCTCCGGGCAATTCGGCCCTCTCTTTCTCTTTCTCTCTCTTGCGCTTTCGGGCGGGCCCGCCACCAACCGTTTGCACAGGCAGGGCGCCAGACAGGGCAGGATGTTACGTGCGCGCCGTTGCGCAAGAAAGAAAAACGACAACAATAGCAGGAAGTGGGAGGGAGGGGAGCGGGCGCTCAGCCGAAAGGTGATTTTTATTGTTCCGTTCTCAATGCGTCGCTCAAACTGTTTGGACCTCGAACAACATGTCTCCATCGTAGCGCGTGTGTGTGTGTGCGGGCGTGCGCGTCGCTGGGCCGCAAAACCGCGCAGCGAGAGCAGAGGGACAAAGAAAGAAAAAAAGAAAAAGAAAAAAAAAAGAAAGATGGGGGTGTAAAGCAAAGCACTTCAGTGTGAGCTGAGTCGGGAATTGCGTCCTCACGCGTTTTCGTCGTCAGACTGACAGGAAACTGTGGAATTTCATCACGCGTCGCAGCCGCATCTCTCACCCGTGCGCGTCCTCTTTGGTTTTGTTTTTTCCCATCGTTTCCCGAACTGGGGAGGGAGCCTCGACGCGCGCACCGTCACCGCAAACTCTCGCGCAACCGGGCAGTGGCGCCACGCGCGGCACCGACAGCGCGCCACCGGCCCAAGGGTCGCTGCGCTTCACGAC
>NW_894878.1:0-811 GCF_000209065.1 Trypanosoma cruzi | reverse complement strand
TATTTTGGTTGGTTGCACACTATTCGAGAAGTGCAACAGTCCACTGAATGTCTCTTTTGCAATTCCTGCAATGCGCTTCCAGTACGAGTGTATTCCATTCACCGGCAGACTTCTCGGTGATCGAGAGTGTGTGTTGATGCCGGTGCCGGTGATGTTCGACGTGTTATGCGGCGATATTAGCCGTGGCTCAGTCATTCCTGATGACGGCCCCCGAAAATACGGTGCCCCTCCGCGGCTTCGTCGAATAGTCAAACGTGGCCTTTCACGCATCGTTATCTTTCGTCTTATTATTTTATTCCTTTCCTTTTATTGACTCTAGAAGCAACCTTTCAGTTGCAAGCAAAATAATAATAATAATAAATGAAAAAAAAGCAATGCAAAATATATACACACATGCATATATACAATATAATACTAATAATAACGCGGCGTTTCTGCACGGGCGTCCAAGTCCAGAACGGATAGCACCCATCCATTACGACGGACAAACAAACGGACAGATACATCTACACGCATCCCAGCACCTGACTCCTCCCTTACCCCACCCGGCATTTCCACAAAACGGAACGATAGAATTTATCCTCACGTTCATAAGCGCGACAAACTCACACATCCTTCACCTCTCCAGCTTTCACCTATTGACCGCTCCCCCCCCCCTCTTCCCCCTTTTTTTTCCCCCTGCCTTTCTCTATAATATATAATATTTATGTATGCATGTATATATTGTTTTTTTTTTTCTCCGCCTTTTTTTTTCCCGTCTTTATTATTATATTTTTTTTGTGTGTGTGCCTTTCAATCGCTTCGGGCGGTG
>NW_894877.1:0-811 GCF_000209065.1 Trypanosoma cruzi | reverse complement strand
CTTTTTAATAATGTCATTGTAGTTGTTTTTGGGGGGATTTTTATGCGTGATTTGTTTATTTATATATATTTTTTGTAGGAGTGGTGAAGGGAAAATGATTGTATATGGAGTAGCCGAATATTTTTGCCTCTGCTATTTTTTTGGCACTTTTTTCTGCGAGGATAGGAAAAAAGGGAACAGAAAGGGAAATGTTTTTTTTTTGGGTATAATGGACTGTGATGCATTGATATCACTGATTGAACAATGCTATGAGAGGATGTGCCGAAAAAAAAGAGCCTTGTGTTGGAATCTTTCAGGAGCTTTGTGTAACAGTCCGGCAGAAGTGATTTGTTTGATTAAAAACTTAGGACTGAGCACAAAATCACAAATAGAAGGGGGGCTGCGAGTTGCAACTGTTGCTCTTCTAGTTAATGGGACAATAAAGGGTTCTCACCTTGGTGATTCATCGGATATTTTGGGCTCTTTGTTAGCATGCAGGGTTTTTTTTAAACTGAGAAAATTTTCCGACGAAGAGAGGCATCATTTTCTTCTTCAGAGAAATATATTACATGCCTTGGCGGAGATAAAGCAATGGATTAGAGGCTTTTTTAATTGCGAAAATCCCCTTCAGACGAAGATTCCTTTGGAAAAAAGGAGCATTTTGCAACTCATAGAGTTGATGCTAAAGAGAAATAGGTCATTCAGTGAAAGATGTTGTTTGGATTTGGCGCATCTTTTGGTAAAGACGGCCATTCAACAGAAAAGACTTCTTTTTATCCCGAAGATTACACACGGTGATATGGTTTATGGTGGTCATGCTTCTTCCGAGTTT
>NW_894876.1:0-811 GCF_000209065.1 Trypanosoma cruzi | reverse complement strand
GTGTGGTGCAGCAGCCGCTCGAAAACGATCCGCCGACTGCAGCACCCTTGTGGGCAAGAGCTCGCGAAACTCCTCCAAGCAGCGGATAGTTCAGGGTTGTTTGGCGTCCAGTGTGTGCACACGCAAACATACATTGAAAGAGAGTGCCTCTGACTCCCGCCATTCATAATTCGAAACAAAAACTTAGACCACAACGTGTGGTGCAGCAGCCGCTCGAAAACGATCCGCCGACTGCAGCACCCTTGTGGGCAAGAGCTCGCGAAACTCCTCCAAGAAGCGGATAATTCAGGGTTGTTTGGTGTCCAGTGTGTGCACACGCAAACATACATTGAAAGAGAGTGCCTCTGACTCCCGCCATTCATAATTCGAAACAAAAATTTAGACAACAACGTGTGGTGCAGCAGCCGCTCGAAAACGATCCGCCGACTGCAGCACCATTGTGGGCAAGAGCTCGCGAAACTCCTCCAAGCAGCGGATAATTCAGGGTTGTTTGGTGTCCAGTGTGTGCACACGCAAACATACATTGAAAGAGAGTGTCTCTGACTCCCGCTATTCATAATTCAAAACAAAAATTTAGACCACAGCGTGTGGTGCAGCAGCCGCTCGAAAACGATCCGCCGACTGCAGCACCATTGTGGGCAAGAGCTCGCGAAATTCCTCCAAGAAGCGGATAATTCAGGGTTGTTTGGTGTCCAGTGTTTGCACACGCAAACATACATTGAAAGAGAGTGCCTCTGACTCCCGCCATTCATAATTCGAAACAAAAATTTAGACCACAGCGTGTGGTGCAGCAGCCGCTCGAAAACGATCC
>NW_894875.1:0-811 GCF_000209065.1 Trypanosoma cruzi | reverse complement strand
AGCGGCCGCTGCATCACACGTTGTGGTCTAAATTTTTGTTTCCGATTATGAATGGTGGGAGTCAGAGACACTCTCTGTCAATATCTGTTTGCGTGTTCACACACTGGACACCAAACAACCCTGAATTATCCGCTGCTTCGAGGAATTTCGCGAGCTCTTGCCCACACGGGTGCTGCACTCGGCTGATCGTTTTCGAGCGGCCGCTGCATCACACGTTGTGGTCTAAATTTTTGTTTCCGATTGTGAATGGTGGGAGTCAGAGGCACTCTCTGTCACTATCTGTTTGCGTGTTCACACACTGGACACCAAACAACCCTGAATTATCCGCTGCTTGGAGGAATTTCGCGAGCTCTTGCCCACACGGGTGCTGCACTCGGCTGATCGTTTTCGAGCGGTCGCTGCATCACACGTTGTGGTCTAAATTTTTGTTTCCGATTGTGAATGGTGGGAGTCAGAGGCAGTCTCTGTCAATATCTGTTTGCGTGTTCACACACTGGACACCAAACAACCCTGAATTATCCGCTGCTTGGAGGAATTTCGCGAGCTCTTGCCCACACGGGTGCTGCACTCGGCTGATCGTTTACGAGCGGTCGCTGCATCACACGTTGTGGTCTAAATTTTTGTTTCCGATTATGAATGGTGGGAGTCAGAGACACTCTCTGTCACTATCTGTTTGCGTGTTCACACACTGGACACCAAACAACCCTGAATTATCCGCTGCTTGGAGGAATTTCGCGAGCTCTTGCCCACACGGGTGCTGCACTCGGCTGATCGTTTTCGAGCGGTCGCTGCATCACACGTTGTGGTCTAA
>NW_894874.1:0-811 GCF_000209065.1 Trypanosoma cruzi | reverse complement strand
CACCAAACACAAAGACAACACACAGGGAAGGGGCAGGAGGAGCAGTGAGCGGACAGCACGCGGCACGAGAAATCGCACCAAAACAACACGGTGAGAAGAATGGGCACAAAGGACAGACCACCACAAACACGCCCTTCAGGTTCTCTATAGTGCTTTTCCACAGCATCGTCGCGAATGCACACACGGAAGAAGGGCTGCTGCAGCCCCCAGCACTGGGGATGAGAAACAAAAACAAACAAAAATAAAAACGAAACAAGAGTTCTAGTAATGGAAAAACGGGCATGACGTCGTCTCCACCGGTGACAAGTTCATATCGTTATCTACCAGGTGCGCCAGCGACACGGATCGCGAGAACGCACGGTTGAGCCAAAATAAATCCCTACTTCTTCGGCGCCTTCTTCACGGCTTTCTTGGGTGCCTTCTTTGCCGCATGCTTCTTGGCACTCTTTGTAACAGCCTTCTTGGCTGCTGCAGGCTTCTTCTTGGGGGCGGCCCTCTTCTTCGCAGCAGGCTTCTTCACGGCTGGTTTCTTAGCAGTCTTCTTGGCGGCAGTCTTCTTAGCCACTGCCTTCTTCGGCGCGGCCTTCTTCGGCGAGGCCTTCTTGGGCGGAACGGCAGCGTCAGACATGTTTTGCGTCCCTTAAATTCCTTTCGTGCACTCTCAGCAGGATCTTCACCAAACACAAAGACAACACACAGGGAAGGGGCAGGAGGAGCAGTGAGCGGACAGCACGCGGCACGAGAAATCGCACCAAAACAACACGGTGAGAAGAATGGGCACAAAGGACAGACCACCACAAACACGCCCTTC
>NW_894873.1:0-811 GCF_000209065.1 Trypanosoma cruzi | reverse complement strand
GCGCTTCGGCAACGACACATCGCCTGTCGCCCGTGTGGAACGTGCCTCAGAAGACGTGATATACCCGTTGTGCGATTGACAAATGGACGAAATGATTTGTTTTCTGTGCGTGTTGGATACTAATGTATTGCTTGATTGGTTGCTGCACCCCGGTTCGTGCCCTATGTGCTCCGTGGCCGAACGACGTGGAATGTGTCATTGACCGCCCCGTGCCCCCGTGGAGCGTGTCACTCCCTGCACTCGACCCGCGTGCGTGTGTACTTCTGCTGGGGGCACGTGATGAGGATGTGTGTGTGTGTGCTGGGCCGCCAATGAACGATGTATGTGAGTCTGTGCTTTTTTACATGTTATTAGGAGCTTGCTAATAAAATAATTGTGGGCAAGCTAAATTAGGTAATGTATATATCCTGCTAAAACGAATATACACTTCTTTACGACAGTTTTCTATCTCACCACTTTAAGGGCATCAGGGAGCCGACAGCGGCCGGATAATCTTTTATTTTTATTTTACCTTCCCACCCGCCCCTTTTGGTTCCCACCACGCAGCGGGGTGTTGTGGCCGCAGGACCACAAAGTCTGCCACCTTGTAGTTAATAAATAAATATATGTATCCTATCCGAATAGAGTGAACGGGCCACGATTGAGGCTAACGGATGGTATATATAAACATACAGTCACCTGGTGTTAAGCTTTGAGGATGTGGTGAATCCACTCTTATTCCGTTCATCCCTTGTTATTCGTATCTGGTTTGGTTTTTTATTATTGAGCAACTCAGGATCAGGCCAGCGGCCCAGAAGATTATTCTCTTTTA
>NW_894872.1:0-811 GCF_000209065.1 Trypanosoma cruzi | reverse complement strand
TTCCCCCCCTCGCGAGGGCCTCCGCAGCCACAATCCTGTGCGTGCGTGCATTCTCAGCGTTTTAAACACGGCATGTGTGTGTGCATGTGCTTGTGTGTTTGGCAGCGCCTATACTTGCGGAGCAGCTGTGCGCCACAAGAGAGTCTGAAGAAAGCAACGGCAGAGAGAGGCAGATAGCACACACGCAAATTACTCATATCATTGCACACACACACACACACACACACGCAGCCGCGGAATGGGTGCACTCAACCACAAAATCAAAAAGGAAAACAAAACAAAAAGCCGAAGCGTGGGACGACCAGCGCACACACACTCTCATTACTCCCGTAAAGCAAAACACACACACAGAGGGAGAGAGAGAGAGGTCGCCCACTCAATGCAATAAAAACAAAACAGAAACAGTTACGGTGCTCCGTCCATGCAGCCAGGCAGGACGGCAGCGGTGCGTGTCGTGCAAAAGAGAGCACCAACGGGCCTGCATGGGTGTGCATGCATATATACAATGGGCACATTATTGTGTGTGTCTCGTGGGGTGAGGTGAGGGCGAGAGTCCATGCAAGGGGACACACACACACAGAGAGAGAAGGAAGAGTGTGTGTGCGGGCGGTGCATGGCTCTCTCACACTCACTCTCACGCGGCCACCACCGCAGCCGCAGCCGCACAAACCACGAAACAGATGGAATCAGTGCGATTGCAGAACTCGCACACCGTCCTGCAAACCAGAAGTTTAAAAAGCAATAGAAACAAGAATTCAAAAAAAAAATGGAAAAAACTTAGGCTTCTGCGGGAATCGAAAACGCGTCCCCG
>NW_894871.1:0-811 GCF_000209065.1 Trypanosoma cruzi | reverse complement strand
TATATGACGACTTACAGTAGTAACCACGCTGCGGCTGCGCATCCTAAACACGTCTTTTTCGTTTTCCAGGGGACAACGCAAATGTGCTCGATTGTTCGAAGATCGACATTAATACTTTACGTGAAAAGGAGTCGCGCGACCGCATTTTTTTAGCTCAGTGGCAAACACGCTCACAATGTCATCCGGGGACGCGGGTTCGATTCCCGCAGAAGCCTAAGTTTTTTCCATTTTTTTTTTTTGAATTCTTGTTTCATATTGCTTTTTAAACTTCTGGTTTGCAGGACGGTGTGCGAGTTCTGCAATCGCACTGATTCCATCTGTTTCGTGGTTTGTGCGGCTGCGGCTGCGGTGGTGGCCGCGTGAGAGTGAGTGTGAGAGAGCCATGCACCGCCCGCATACACACACTTCCTTCTCTCTCTGTGTGTGTGTCCCCTTGCATGGACTCTCGTCGTCGCCTCACCCCACGAAGCACACACAATAATGTGCCCATTGTATAATATGCATGCACACCCATGCAGGCCCGTTGGTGCTCTCTTTTGCACGACACGCACCGCTGCCGTCCTGCCTGGCTGCATGGGCGGAGCACCGTAACTGTTTCTGTTTTGTTTTCATTGCATTGAGTGGGCGACCTCTCTCTCTCTCCCTGTGTGTTTGTTTTGCTTTACGGGAGCAATGAGAGTGTGTGTGCGCTGGTAGTCCCACGCTTCGGCTTTTTGTTTTGTTTTTCTTTTTGATTTTGTGGTTGAGTGCACCCATTAAGCGGCTGCGTGTGTGTGTGTGTGATGATATGAGTAATTTGCGTGTGTGCTTA
>NW_894870.1:0-811 GCF_000209065.1 Trypanosoma cruzi | reverse complement strand
CAAAAATTTGGACCACAACGTGTGATGCAGCGGCCGCTCGAAAACGATCAGCCGAGTGCAGCACCCTTGTGGGCAAGAGCTCGCGAAATTCCTCCAAGCAGCGGATAATTCAGGGTTGTTTGGTGTCCAGTGTGTGAACACGCAAACAGATAGTGACAGAGAGTGTCTCTGACTCCCATCATTCATAATTGGAAACAAAAATTTGGACCACAACGTGTGATGCAGCAGCCGCTCGAAAACGATCAGCCGACTGCAGCACCCGTGTGGGCAAGAGCTCGTGAAATTCCTCCAAGCAGCGGATAGTTCAGGGTTGTTTGGTGTCCAGTGTGTGAACACGCAAACAGATATTGACAGAGAGTGTCTCTGACTCCCACCATTCATAATTGGAAACAAAAATTTGGACCACAACGTGTGATGCAGCAGCCGCTCGAAAACGATCAGCCGAGTGCAGCACCCTTGTGGGCAAGAGCTCGCGAAATTCCTCCAAGCAGCGGATAGTTCAGGGTTGTTTGGTGTCCAGTGTGTGAACACGCAAACAGATATTGACAGAGAGTACCTCTGACTCCCACCATTCATAATTGGAAACAAAAATTTGGACCACAACGTGTGATGCAGCAGCCGCTCGAAAACGATCAGCCGAGTGCAGCACCCGTGTGGGCAAGAGCTCGTGAAATTCCTCCAAGCAGCGGATAGTTCAGGGTTGTTTGGTGTCCAGTGTGTGAACACGCAAACAGATATTGACAGAGAGTACCTCTGACTCCCACCATTCATAATTGGAAACAAAAATTTGACCACAACGTTGATGCAGCAG
>NW_894869.1:0-811 GCF_000209065.1 Trypanosoma cruzi | reverse complement strand
GAATGTGGGAGTCAGAGACACTCTCTGTCACTATCTGTTGCGTGTTCACACACTGGACACCAAACAACCCTGAACTATCCGCTGCTTGGAGGAATTTCGCGAGCTCTTGCCCACGAGGGTGCTGCACTCGGCTGATCGCTTTCGAGCGGCCGCTGCATCACACGTTGTGGTCTAAATTTTTGTTTCCGATTGTGAATGGTGGGAGTCAGAGGCACTCTCTGTCACTATCTGTTTGCGTGTTCACACACTGGACACCAAACAACCCTGAACTATCCGCTGCTTGGAGGAATTTCGCGAGCTCTTGCCCACGAGGGTGCTGCACTCGGCTGATCGTTTTCGAGCGGCCGCTGCATCACACGTTGTGGTCTAAATTTTCGTTTCCGATTGTGAATGGTGGGAGTCAGAGGCACTCTCTGTCACTATCTGTTTGCGTGTTCACACACTGGACACCAAACAACCGTGAACTATCCGCTGCTTGGAGGAATTTCGCGAGCTCTTGCCCACGAGGGTGCTGCACTCGGCTGATCGCTTTCGAGCGGCTGCTGCATCACACGTTGTGGTCTAAATTTTTGTTTCCGATTGTGAATGGTGGGAGTCAGAGACACTCTCTGTCACTATCTGTTTGCGTGTTCACACACTGGACACCAAACAACCCTGAACTATCCGCTGCTTGGAGGAATTTCGCGAGCTCTTGCCCACGAGGGTGCTGCACTCGGCTGATCGTTTTCGAGCGGCCGCTGCATCACACGTTGTGGTCTAAATTTTTGTTTCCGATTGTGAATGGTGGGAGTCAGAGACACTCTCTGTCACT
>NW_894868.1:0-811 GCF_000209065.1 Trypanosoma cruzi | reverse complement strand
ATCCGCTGCTGTAGAATTTCGCGAGCTCTTGCCCACAAGGGTGCTGCACTCGCCGGATCGTTTTCGAGCGGCTGCTGCACCACACGCTGTGGTCTAAATTTTTGTTTCGAATTATGAATGGTGGTGGTCAGAGGCACTCTCTTTCAATGTCCGTTTGCGTGTTCACACACTGGACGCCAAACAACCCTGAACTATCCGCTGCTTGGAGGAATTTCGCGAGATCTTGCCCACAAGGGTGCTGCAGTCGGATAATCGTTTTCGAGCGGCTGCTGCACCACACGCTGTGGTCTAAATTTTTGTTTCGAATTATGAATGGTGGTGGTCAGAGGCACTCTCTTTCAATGTCCGTTTGCGTGTTCACACACTGGACGCCAAACAACCCTGAACTATCCGCTGCTTGGAGGAATTTCGCGAGATCTTGCCCACAAGGGTGCTGCAGTCGGATAATCGTTTTCGAGCGGCTGCTGCACCACACGCTGTGGTCTAAATTTTTGTTTCGAATTATGAATGGTGGTGGTCAGAGGCACTCTCTTTCAATGTCCGTTTGCGTGTTCACACACTGGACGCCAAACAACCCTGAACTATCCGCTGCTTGGAGGAATTTCGCGAGATCTTGCCCACAAGGGTGCTGCAGTCGGATAATCGTTTTCGAGCGGCTGCTGCACCACACGCTGTGGTCTAAATTTTTGTTTCGAATTATGAATGGTGGTGGTCAGAGGCACTCTCTTTCAATGTCTGTTTGCGTGTTCACACACTGGACGCCAAACAACCCAAAACTATCCGCTGCTTGGAGGAATTTCGCGAGATCTTG
>NW_894867.1:0-810 GCF_000209065.1 Trypanosoma cruzi | reverse complement strand
AGAGCTCGCGAAATTCCTCCAAGCAGCGGATAGTTCCGGGTTGTTTGGCGTCCAGTGTGTGAACACGCAAACAGACATTGAAAGAGAGTGTCTCTGACCACCACCATCCATAATTCGAAACAAAAATTTAGACCACAGCGTGTGGTGCAGCCGCCGCTCGAAAACGATTATCCGAGTGCAGCACCCTTGTGGGCAAGATCTCGCGAAATTCCTCCAAGCAGCGGATAGTTCAGGGTTGTTTGGTGTTCAGTGTGTGAACACGCAAACAGACATTGAAAGAGAGTGTCTCTGACCACCATCATCCATAATTCGAAACAAAAATTTAGACCACAGCGTGTGGTGCAGCAGCCGCTCGAAAACGATTATCCGAGTGCAGCACCGTTGTGGGCAAGAGCTCGCGACATTCCTCCAAGCAGCGGATAGTTCCGGGTTGTTTGGCGTCCAGTGTGTGAACACGCAAACAGACATTGAAAGAGAGTGTCTCTGACCACCACCATCCATAATTCGAAACAAAAATTTAGACCACAGCGTGTGGTGCAGCAGCCACTCGAAAACGATCCGCCGACTGCAGCACCCTTGTGGGCAAGATCTCGCGACATTCCTCCAAGCAGCGGATAGTTCCGGGTTGTTTGGCGTCCAGTGTGTGAACACGCAAACAGACATTGAAAGAGAGTGTCTCTGACCACCACCATCCATAATTCGAAACAAAAATTTAGACCACAGCGTGTGGTGCAGCAGCCGCTCGAAAACGATTATCCGAGTGCAGCACCGTTGTGGGCAAGAGCTCGCGAAATTCCTCCAAGCAGAGGA
>NW_894866.1:0-810 GCF_000209065.1 Trypanosoma cruzi | reverse complement strand
TCAGGGTTGTTTGGTGTCCAGTGTGTGAACACGCAAACATACATTGAAAGAGAGTGCCTCTGACTCCCGCCATTCATAATTCAAAACAAAAACATAGACCACAACGTGTGGTGCAGCAGCCGCTCGAAAACGATCCGCCGAGTGCAGCACCATTGTGGGCAGGAGCTCGCGAAATTCCTCCAAGCAGCGGATAATTCAGGGTTGTTTGGTGTCCAGTGTGTGAACACGCAAACATACATTGAAAGAGAGTGCCTCTGACTCCCGCCATTCATAATTCAAAACAAAAACATAGACCACAACGTGTGGTGCAGCAGCCGCTCGAAAACGATCCGCCGAGTGCAGCACCATTGTGGGCAGGAGCTCGCGAAATTCCTCCAAGCAGCGGATAGTTCAGGGTTGTTTGGTGTCCAGTGTGTGCACACGCAAACATACATTGAAAGAGAGTGCCTCTGACTCCCGCCATTCACAATTGGAAACAAAAACATAGACCACAACGTGTGGTGCAGCAGCCGCTCGAAAACGATCCGCCGAGTGCAGCACCATTGTGGGCAGGAGCTCGCGAAATTCCTCCAAGCAGCGGATAATTCAGAGTTGTTTGGTGTCCAGTGTGTGAACACGCAAACATACATTGAAAGAGAGTGCCTCTGACTCCCGCCATTCATAATTCACAACAAAAACATAGACCACAACGTGTGGTGCAGCAGCCGCTCGAAAACGATCCGCCGAGTGCAGCACCATTGTGGGCAGGAGCTCGCGAAATTCCTCCAAGCAGCGGATAGTTCAGGGTTGTTTGGTGTCCAGTGTGTGAAC
>NW_894865.1:0-810 GCF_000209065.1 Trypanosoma cruzi | reverse complement strand
CCCCCACGAAGCACACACAAATAATGTGCCCATTGTATATATGCATGCACACCCATGCAGGCCCGTGGTGCTCTCTTTTGCACGACACGCACCGCTGCCGTCCTGCCTGGCTGCATGGGCGGAGCACCGTAACTGTTTCTGTTTTGTTTTCATTGCATTGAGTGGGCGACCTCTCTCTCTCTCCCTGTGTGTGTGTTTTGCTTTACGGGAGCAATGAGAGTGTGTGTGCGCTGGTAGTCCCACGCTTCGGCTTTTTGTTTTGTTTTTCTTTTTGATTTTGTGGTTGAGTGCACCCATTCCGCGGCTGCGTGTGTGTGTGTGTGTATGATATGAGTAATTTGCGTGTGTGCTTATCTGCCTCTCTCTGCCGTTGCTTTCTTCAGACTCTCTTGTGGCGCACAGCTGCTCTGCAAGTATAGGCGCTGACAAACACACACACACATGCACACACATGCCGTGCTTAAAACGCTGAGAATGCACGCACGCACAGGATTGTGGCTGCCGAGGCCCTCGCGAGGGGGAAAAAACCTGCATTTTTTTTTTTTTGACATGTTGCTCGGTGTGTGCTGACGCGTGACGAATAACAACACGCCCCAATAAGCAGAAAAGAAGTAAAACAAAATGGCGCTGAGCGGCACACCGGTAAGCCAAAAATACGCAATCACCAATAAAAAAGCCGGCGATCACCCAGCAGGCACATCAAGCGTCCTCAAAACCAACCTGGAACAGACAAAAAAAAAGAGGCAATCATAGAAAACAAAGATCCCCGCCCCCAAACAGGAAAAACATTAAAGAAAACGCGATTCTTTT
>NW_894864.1:0-810 GCF_000209065.1 Trypanosoma cruzi | reverse complement strand
GGCTGCTGGGGGCGACCCGAAGAAGAACACGACTACCACTACCACTACGTCCACTACTACCTCCAGTGCGCCCAAGAACACGACCACAACTACCTCCAAGGCACCGACTCCTGAAGACGCGCGCAGTCCTGGCGGCCCTGTGTGGGTGCCGGTGCCGCTGCTGCTGCTGGTCAGTGCCGCTGTGGCGACCGCCGGTGCTGCGTGCTGAGGACGGGGCGGGGCGCGTGCGCCGTCGGTCTGGAGTCCCGTTGTGTGCGGCCACTGCCCGCACGCGCGGGAGCACCGACTGGCGCCTGCGCCGCGTATATTTGAGCACCCTGCAGCGGTGTGGACGTATATATTCCGGTGTCTTTGGTTGTGCGTGCTGGCCCCGTGCCGCCTGCCCGTGCATTCTCTGCGACGGCCGCGCGCTGATGTACATCTTCTACCGCCGCCCCGCCACTTGTGGGGGGAAGCGTCGGTGCGCCTAATTTTAAAATTTATTTAATGTTGTTTTGATTTATTTATTTTTAACTTGTGAAAGGGATGTTCGCGGGGGAGCTGGTCACCTAAATGAATATGTCCTGACGAAACGGAGATGTTTCTGCACGATTCTTTTCTGTCTTATGAATTTTTGGAGGACGGTGATTGAAGGAACCAGGGAGCCGATAGCGACAGGACGGATTTTTCTTTACTTTTTATTTCTTACTTTCCCACCACCCCCTTTTTGATTCCCACCTCGCGGCGAGGCCTTGTGGCTGGCGGAGCCCAAGGTCTGCCACTTGGTAAGCGATAGTGTTTCCAATCCTAACAAGGTGCACCGTGTCGCGA
>NW_894863.1:0-810 GCF_000209065.1 Trypanosoma cruzi | reverse complement strand
CCAAGCAGCGGATAGTTCAGGGTTGTTTGGTGTCCAGTGTGTGCACACGCAAACATACATTGAAAGAGAGTGTCTCTGACTCCCGCCATTCATAATTCAAAACAAAAATTTAGACCACAGCGTGTGGTGCAGCAGCCGCTCGAAAACGATCCGCCGAGTGCAGCACCCTTGTGGGCAAGAGCTCGCGAAACTCCTCCAAGCAGCGGATAGTTCAGGGTTGTTTGGTGTCCAGTGTGTGCACACGCAAACATACATTGAAAGAGAGTGTCTCTGACTCCCGCCATTCATAATTCAAAACAAAAATTTAGACCACAACGTGTGGTGCAGCAGCCGCTCGAAAACGATCCGCCGACTGCAGCACCCTTGTGGGCAGGAGCTCGCGAAATTCCTCCAAGCAGCGGATAATTCAGGGTTGTTTGGTGTCCAGTGTGTGCACACGCAAACATACATTGAAAGAGAGTGCCTCTGACTCCCGCCATTCATAATTCAAAACAAAAATTTAGACCACAGCGTGTGGTGCAGCAGCCGCTCGAAAACGATCCGCCGACTGCAGCACCCTTGTGGGCAAGAGCTCGCGAAATTCCTCCAAGCAGCGGATAGTTCCGGGTTGTTTGGTGTCCAGTGTGTGCACACGCAAACATACATTGAAAGAGAGTGCCTCTGACTCCCGCCATTCATAATTCGAAACAAAAACATAGACCACAGCGTGTGGTGCAGCAGCCGCTCGAAAACGATCCGCCGACTGCAGCACCCTTGTGGGAAAGAGCTCGCGAAATTCCTCCAAGCAGCGGATAGTTCCGGGTTGTTTGG
>NW_894862.1:0-810 GCF_000209065.1 Trypanosoma cruzi | reverse complement strand
GGGTTGTTTGTGTCCAGTGTGGAACACGCAAACAGATATTGACAGAGAGTGCCTCTGACTCCCACCATTCACAATCGGAAACAAAAATTTGGACCACAACGTGTGATGCAGCAGCCGCTCGAAAACGATCAGCCGAGTGCAGCACCCTTGTGGGCAAGAGCTCGCGAAATTCCTCCAAGCAGCGGATAGTTCAGGGTTGTTTGGTGTCCAGTGTGTGAACACGCAAACAGATATTGACAGAGAGTGCCTCTGACTCCCACCATTCACAATCGGAAACAAAAATTTGGACCACAACGTGTGATGCAGCAGCCGCTCGAAAACGATCAGCCGAGTGCAGCACCCTTGTGGGCAAGAGCTCGCGAAATTCCTCCAAGCAGCGGATAGTTCAGGGTTGTTTGGTGTCCAGTGTGTGAACACGCAAACAGATAGTGACAGAGAGTGCCTCTGACTCCCACCATTCACAATCGGAAACAAAAATTTGGACCACAACGTGTGATGCAGCAGCCGCTCGAAATCGATCAGCCGAGTGCAGCACCCTTGTGGGCAAGAGCTCGCGAAATTCCTCCAAGCAGCGGATAGTTCAGGGTTGTTTGGTGTCCAGTGTGTGAACACGCAAACAGATAGTGACAGAGAGTGCCTCTGACTCCCACCATTCACAATCGGAAACAAAAATTTGGACCACAACGTGTGATGCAGCGGCCGCTCGAAAACGATCAGCCGAGTGCAGCACCCGTGTGGGCAAGAGCTCGCGAAATTCCTCCAAGCAGCGGATAGTTCAGGGTTGTTTGGTGTCCCAGTGTGTGAACACGC
>NW_894861.1:0-810 GCF_000209065.1 Trypanosoma cruzi | reverse complement strand
TGCCGGGAGAAGCTGCGTCTCCACGTAAGACCGCACCTGCTGCATCATCTTGGAGACAGTCTCGTTGGGAAGCGCTCGAAACTCGAAGAGGAACTCGCACTCCGCGGGCACGGTGTTCGAGGCGTTGCCGCCACTGATGAGGTTCGTCGACAGCGTTGAGAACGGCACCTCGAAGTCATGCCGGGTGCCGTTCCGGCGGTACTCCTCCGCAATCTCGCGCAGCTTCGTAATGAGTTTTGTGGCGTATTCGATGGCGTTGCAGCTTTCACCCGTCAGCGCGAGCGACGAATGCGCCGCCTTGCCCCGCACACGCACCCAAAAGCGAGAGGTGCCCTTGTGAGCAATCACCACAGTCATGCCGGTCGGCTCCCCAATGATGCAGCCTTCCGCCCTGACGTCGTGGTCCCGCACAAACTCCGCCAGCTTCTTGCCGCCGAGACAGCCCATCTCCTCGTCGTACGACCACGCAAAGTGGATCGGCTTCGCGCGCTTCATCTTGAGGAGCTCGGGGGCCAGAGACATGCACACGGCAACAAAGCCCTTCATGTCGGACGTGCCGCGACCGTACAGTTTCCCATCCCGCTCCGTCAGCGTAAACGGATCGCTGTCCCACTTCTGCCCGTCCACCGGGACCACGTCCGTGTGGCCGGAGAGAATGATGCCGCCCTTCGTCACGCCGCCGTCGCCCGGCAGCGTCGCCCACAGGTTTGCCTTGTTCCTCTCGGCGTTGTGTAGCAGGGTGCACTTGACACCAAGCCCCTCCAGGTAGTCCTTGCAGTAGTGGATGAGCTCAAGGTTCGAGTTGCGGCT
>NW_894860.1:0-810 GCF_000209065.1 Trypanosoma cruzi | reverse complement strand
TAATTTGCGTGTGTGCTATCTGCCTCTCTCTGCCGTTGCTTTCTTCAGACTCTCTTGTGGCGCACAGCTGCTCCGCAAGTATAGGCGCTGCCAAACACACAAGCACATGCACACACACATGCCGTGTTTAAAACGCTGAGAATGCACGCACGCACAGGATTGTGGCTGCGGAGGCCCTCGCGAGGGGGGAAAAAGTCTGCATTTTGTTTTTTTTTGACATGTTGCTCGGTGTGTGCTGACGCGTGACGAATAACAACACGCCCCAATAAGCAGAAAAGAAGTAAAACAAAATGGCGCTGAGCGGCACACCGGTAAGCCAAAAATACGCAATCACCAATAAAAAAGCCGGCGATCACCCAGCAGGCACATCAAGCCTCCTAAAAACCAACCTGTAACAGACAAAAAAAAAGAGACAATCATAGAAAACAAAGATCCCCGCCCCCAAACAGGAAAAACATTAAAGAAAACGCGATTCTTTTTTTTGTCCTTACTGCCGGGGTTGGCCGCTGCAAGAAATAAAAAATGGTAGGGCGGTGGCCCCGGACGTTGGATACAACACGACGTGTCGAATTATCCAAGTTTGCAGCGGCTGCCCCGGACGTTAGATACAGGACGACGTGTCGAATTATCCAAGTTGCAGCGGCTGCCCCGGACGTTGGATACAACACGACGAATCGTAGTAACCACGCTGCGGCTGCGGCCCCGTACGAGAGATATATGACGACTTATCGTAGTAACCACGCTGCGGCTGCGGCCCCGTACGAGAGATATATGACGACTTATCGTAGTAACCACGCTGCGGCTGCGGCC
>NW_894859.1:0-810 GCF_000209065.1 Trypanosoma cruzi | reverse complement strand
GGGCAGGAGCTCGCGAAATTCTCCAAGCAGCGGATAGTTCAGGGTTGTTTGGTGTCCAGTGTGTGCACACGCAAACATACATGAAAGAGAGTGCCTCTGACTCCCGCCATTCATAATCGAAACAAAAACATAGACCACAACGTGTGGTGCAGCAGCCGCTCGAAAACGATCCGCCGAGTGCAGCACCCTTGTGGGCAGGAGCTCGCGAAATTCCTCCAAGCAGCGGATAGTTCAGGGTTGTTTGGTGTCCAGTGTGTGCACACGCAAACATACATTGAAAGAGAGTGTCTCTGACTCCCGCCATTCATAATTCAAAACAAAAATTTAGACCACAACGTGTGGTGCAGCAGCCGCTCGAAAACGATCCGCCGAGTGCAGCACCCTTGTGGGCAGGAGCTCGCGAAATTCCTCCAAGCAGCGGATAGTTCAGGGTTGTTTGGTGTCCAGTGTGTGCACACGCAAACATACATTGAAAGAGAGTGCCTCTGACTCCCGCCATTCATAATTCGAAACAAAAACATAGACCACAACGTGTGGTGCAGCAGCCGCTCGAAAACGATCCGCCGAGTGCAGCACCATTGTGGGCAAGAGCTCGCGAAATTCCTCCAAGCAGCGGATAGTTCAGGGTTGTTTGGTGTCCAGTGTGTGAACACGCAAACATACATTGAAAGAGAGTGCCTCTGACTCCCGCCATTCATAATTCAAAACAAAAATTTAGAGCACAACGTGTGGTGCAGCAGCCGCTCGAAAACGATCCGCCGAGTGCAGCACCATTGTGGGCAGGAGCTCGCGAAATTCCTCCAAGCAGCG
>NW_894858.1:0-810 GCF_000209065.1 Trypanosoma cruzi | reverse complement strand
TCCGCTGCTTGGAGGAATGTCGCGAGATCTTGCCCACAAGGGTGCTGCAGTCGGATAATCGTTTTCGAGCGGCTGCTGCACCACACGCTGTGGTCTATATTTTTGTTTCGAATTATGAATGGTGGTGGTCAGAGGCACTCTCTTTCAATGTCTGTTTGCGTGTTCACACACTGGACGCCAAACAACCCTGAACTATCCGCTGCTTGGAGGAATGTCGCGAGATCTTGCCCACAAGGGTGCTGCAGTCGGATAATCGTTTTCGAGCGGCTGCTGCACCACACGCTGTGGTCTAAATTTTTGTTTCGAATTATGAATGGTGGTGGTCAGAGGCACTCTCTTTCAATGTCTGTTTGCGTGTTCACACACTGGACGCCAAACAACCCTGAATTATCCGCTGCTTGGAGGAATGTCGCGAGATCTTGCCCACAAGCGTGCTGCAGTCGGATAATCGTTTTCGAGCGGCTGCTGCACCACACGCTGTGGTCTAAATTTTTGTTTCGAATTATGAATGGTGGTGGTCAGAGGCACTCTCTTTCAATGTCTGTTTGCGTGTTCACACACTGGACGCCAAACAACCCTGAACTATCCGCTGCTTGGAGGAATGTCGCGAGATCTTGCCCACAAGCGTGCTGCAGTCGGATAATCGTTTTCGAGCGGCTGCTGCACCACACGCTGTGGTCTAAATTTTTGTTTCGAATTATGAATGGTGGTGGTCAGAGGCACTCTCTTTCAATGTCTGTTTGCGTGTTCATACACTGGACGCCAAACAACCCTGAACTATCCGCTGCTTGGAGGAATGTCGCGAGATCT
>NW_894857.1:0-810 GCF_000209065.1 Trypanosoma cruzi | reverse complement strand
TATCATCACACACAAACACACACACGCAGCCCGCGGAATGGGTGCCCTCAACCACAAAACAATGAAAAACAAAACAAAAAGCCGAAGCGTGGGACGACCAGCGCACACACTCTCATTGCTCCCGTAAAGCAAAACACACACACAGGGAGAGAGAGAGAGGTTGCCCACTCAATGCAATAAAAACAAAACAGAAACAGTTACGGTGCTCCGCCCATGCAGTCAGGCAGGACGGCAGCGGTGCGTGTCGTGCAAAAGAGAGCACCAACGGGCCTGCATGGGTGTGCATGCAATATATACAATGGGCACATTATGTGTGTGCTTCGTGGGATGAGGTGAGGGCGAGAGTCCATGCAAGGGGACACACACAGAGAGTGGGTGAAAGACGAGTGTGTGTGCGGGCGGTGCATGGCGCTCTCTCACTCACTCTCACGCGGCCACCACCGCAGCCGCAGCCGCACACACCACGAAACTGATGGAATCAGTGCGATTGCAGAACTCGCACACCGTCCTGCAAACCAGAAGTTTAAAAAGCAATAAGAAACAAGAATTCCAAAAAAAAAAGGAAAAAAACTTAGGCTTCTTCGGGGCTCGAACCCGCACCCCGGATGAAATTGTGAGCTTGCTTTGCCACTGAGCTAAAAAAAATGTGGTCGCGCGACCCATTTTCACGTAAGGTGTTAAGTTCGATCTTCGAACAATCGAGCACATTTGCGTTGTCCCCTGGAAAACGAAAGCGACATGTTTAGGGTGCGCCGCCGCAGCGTGGATACCTCGATTCGTCGTCATATATCTCTCGTACGGGGCCGCAGC
>NW_894856.1:0-810 GCF_000209065.1 Trypanosoma cruzi | reverse complement strand
GTGGTGGTCAGAGACACTCTCTTTCAATGTCTGTTTGCGTGTTCACACACTGGACGCCAAACAACCCGGAACTATCCGCTGCTTGGAGGAATGTCGCGAGATCTTGCCCACAGGGGTGCTGCACTCGGCGGATCGTTTTCGAGTGGCTGCTGCACCACACGCTGTGGTCTAAATTTTTGTTTCGAATTATGAATGGTGGTGGTCAGAGACACTCTCTTTCAATGTCTGTTTGTGTGTTCACACACTGGACGCCAAACAACCCGGAACTATCCGCTGCTTGGAGGAATTTCGCGAGATCTTGCCCACATGGGTGCTGCAGTCGGCGGATCGTTTTCGAGTGGCTGCTGCACCACACGCTGTGGTCTAAATTTTTGTTTCGAATTATGAATGGTGGTGGTCAGAGACACTCTCTTTCAATGTCGGTTTGCGTGTTCACACACTGGACGCCAAACAACCCTGAACCATCCGCTGCTTGGAGGAATTTCGCGAGATCTTGCCCACAGGGGTGCTGCACTCGGCGGATCGTTTTCGAGTGGCTGCTGCACCACACGCTGTGGTCTAAATTTCTGTTTCGAATTATGAATGGTGGTGGTCAGAGGCACTCTCTTTCAATGTCTGTTTGCGTGTTCACACACTGGACGCCAAACAACCCGGAACTATCCGCTGCTTGGAGGAATTTCGCGAGCTCCTGCCCACAAGGGTGCTGCACTCGGCGGATCGTTTTCGAGTGGCTGCTGCACCACACGCTGTGGTCTAAATTTCTGTTTCGAATTATGAATGGTGGTGGTCAGAGACACTCTCTTTCAATGT
>NW_894855.1:0-810 GCF_000209065.1 Trypanosoma cruzi | reverse complement strand
GGTTGTTTGGTGTCCAGTGTGTGAACACGCAAACATACATTGAAAGAGAGTGCCTCTGACTCCCGCCATTCATAATTCAAAACAAAAACATAGACCACAACGTGTGGTGCAGCAGCCGCTCGAAAACGATCCGCCGACTGCAGCACCATTGTGGGCAAGAGCTCGCGAAATTCCTCCAAGCAGCGGATAGTTCCGGGTTGTTTGGTGTCCAGTGTGTGAACACGCAAACATACATTGAAAGAGAGTGCCTCTGACTCCCGCCATTCATAATTCGAAACAAAAATTTAGACCACAACGTGTGGTGCAGCAGCCACTCGAAAACGATCCGCCGAGTGCAGCACCCTTGTGGGCAGGAGCTCGCGAAATTCCTCCAAGCAGCGGATAGTTCCGGGTTGTTTGGTGTCCAGTGTGTGAACACGCAAACATACATTGAAAGAGAGTGCCTCTGACTCCCGCCATTCATAATTCGAAACAAAAACATAGACCACAACGTGTGGTGCAGCAGCCGCTCGAAAACGATCCGCCGACTGCAGCACCATTGTGGGCAAGAGCTCGCGAAATTCCTCCAAGCAGCGGATAGTTCCGGGTTGTTTGGTGTCCAGTGTGTGAACACGCAAACATACATTGAAAGAGAGTGCCTCTGACTCCCGCCATTCATAATTCAAGACAAAAATTTAGACCACAGCGTGTGGTGCAGCAGCCACTCGAAAACGATCCGCCGACTGCAGCACCCTTGTGGGCAAGAGCTCGCGAAATTCCTCCAAGCAGCGGATAGTTCCGGGTTGTTTGGTGTCCCAGTGTGTGAACACG
>NW_894854.1:0-810 GCF_000209065.1 Trypanosoma cruzi | reverse complement strand
CTCTCTGTCAATATCTGTTTGCGTGTTCACACACTGGACACCAAACAACCCTGAATTATCCGCTGCTTGGAGGAATTTCGCGAGCTCTTGCCCACACGGGTGCTGCACTCGGCTGATCGTTTTCGAGCGGCTGCTGCATCACACGTTGTGGTCTAAATTTTTGTTTCCAATTATGAATGGTGGGGGTCAGAGGCACTCTCTGTCAATATCTGTTTGCGTGTTCACACACTGGACACCAAACAACCCTGAATTATCCGCTGCTTGGAGGAATTTCGCGAGCTCTTGCCCACACGGGTGCTGCACTCGGCTGATCGTTTTCGAGCGGCTGCTGCATCACACGTTGTGGTCTAAATTTTTGTTTCCAATTATGAATGGTGGGGGTCAGAGGCACTCTCTGTCAATATCTGTTTGCGTGTTCACACACTGGACACCAAACAACCCTGAATTATCCGCTGCTTGGAGGAATTTCGCGAGCTCTTGCCCACACGGGTGCTGCACTCGGCTGATCGTTTTCGAGCGGCTGCTGCATCACACGTTGTGGTCTAAATTTTTGTTTCCAATTATGAATGGTGGGGGTCAGAGGCACTCTCTGTCAATATCTGTTTGCGTGTTCACACACTGGACACCAAACAACCCTGAATTATCCGCTGCTTGGAGGAATTTCGCGAGCTCTTGCCCACACGGGTGCTGCACTCGGCTGATCGTTTTCGAGCGGCTGCTGCATCACACGTTGTGGTCTAAATTTTTGTTTCCAGATTATGAATGATGGGGGTCAGAGGCACTCTCTGTCAATATCTGTTTGCGTGTTCA
>NW_894853.1:0-810 GCF_000209065.1 Trypanosoma cruzi | reverse complement strand
GCACGTCATCATGCGGAGACCTTTGCCCTCCATTCAGGGACCGCAGGCTGGATGCAGTCCTCGTGAGCCGTATAGTCCGAAAACTCCCAATCATGCGTAAAACCTTTGGCAAGGATAGTCAAAGAAACGCTCCTTCCACCACCATTCAATAACTGAATAGGCAGCACATAGCGACCACCATCCTCCAGCCTAACGCCTGCGCTGCCACCACCCAAAAATTGTTTGAAGCGTCCGGGATGGGGTTTGCAGTACCTTAAAAGGTCGGTAGGATTCGATGTGCTACCGTAATCCCACTCAAACGCCTTCATCTCCCTATTACCACATCCAGCCAAAACCTTGCCACTCGCGTACCTGGCCATCCTATAGTCATTACCAGCCACATCCGTCAATGGAGCCCTTTACATGCCACAGCCACCAAAAAGAGCATTCATTTCGCCGTAATACACAATACTAGTGGCGCCCAACAGACGGTCAACTTTGGTGTCAAAATGATTCATCCCAACGACCTTCCCATTCATCCACTTCTTTTCGTTCCCTTTCAACCACTTTGCGGCAATGCCAGCATACAATTCGCTCTCCTTGGGGTTCTTGTAATGCGCTTCAGCAACAGCCACAACAACACCATCCACCTCAACAAGAGAAGGTGCACGGAACGAGTCGTAACCCGCCTTCCTCGCGACATCCATTAAATTAGAAACCGAATCCCATCCAGTAAAAATGATTCAATTCTCTCAATCACTCTTAGCGGAAGCCCCACTGCCGCAGCACGTCACCGCGACGAGGAGCAGCAGCACCGGGATCAAACACACG
>NW_894852.1:0-810 GCF_000209065.1 Trypanosoma cruzi | reverse complement strand
GAAACAGATGGAATCAGTGTGATTGCAGAACTCGCACACCGTCCTGCAAACCAGAAGTTTAAAAAGCAATATGAAACAAGAATTCAAAAAAAAAAAAAAATGGAAAAAACTTAGGCTTCTGCGGGAATCGAACCCGCGTCCCCGGATGACATTGTGAGCGTGTTTGCCACTGAGCTAAAAAAATGCGGTCGCGCGACTCCTTTTCACGTAAAGTATTAATGTCGATCTTCGAACAATCGAGCACATTTGCGTTGTCCCCTGGAAAACGAAAAAGACGTGTTTAGGATGCGCAGCCGCAGCGTGGTTACTACTGTAAGTCGTCATATATCTAACGCCCGAGGCCACCGCTGCAGCTTGGATAATTCGACACGTCGTGCTGTATCTAGCGTCCGGGGCCACCGCCCTACCATTTTTTATTTCTTGCGGCGGCCAACCCCGGCAGTAAGGACAAAAAAAAGAATCGCGTTTTCTTTAATGTTTTTCCTGTTTGGGGGCGGGGATCTTTGTTTTCTATGATTGTCTCTTTTTTTTTGTCTGTTCCAGGTTGGTTTTGAGGACGCTTGATGTGCCTGCTGGGTGATCGCCGGCTTTTTTATTGGTGATTGCGTATTTTTGGCTTACCGGTGTGCCGCTCAGCGCCATTTTGTTTTACTTCTTTTCTGCTTATTGGGGCGTGTTGTTATTCGTCACGCGTCAGCACACACCGAGCAACATGTCAAAAAAAAAAAATGCAGGTTTTTTCCCCCTCGCGAGGGCCTCGGCAGCCACAATCCTGTGCGTGCGTGCATTCTCAAGCGTTTTAAGCACGGC
>NW_894851.1:0-810 GCF_000209065.1 Trypanosoma cruzi | reverse complement strand
CCGACCCCCGCAGCACCAGCAGCGCGCCATCGGTCAGCGCACCAGCGTTGTCGTTCACTACAACGGCGGACGCGTTGGCCTCCACCCCGCTGTCGAATACCAATCCATGCGCGGCGTACACCTGGCTCCCCGACACGCGCAGCACAGCGCCCTCCGACGCAACCACGCGCGCACTCGCGTACAACGCATAGTCGCCACCGAACACAGCCGCGTCCAGTGCGACACCGCCACCGACGAGCGCCAGCACCGCGCCGTCCACCACCACCGTCCGCCCACCAGTCATCACGGTCACGAGGGCAACGCCGGACACAACCAGCACGGACCGCACGAGCCGCAGGCCCGACAGCACCAGCACCGGTGCGTACGGCGAGGACTGCGAGCCGGGAAGATACACAAGCGGCGTCGACCTCGCGGCAACCAGCAGGGAGTCCGTCACCGTCAGCACGGACCCCGCGGGGAACGTGCCGGTCAGCACAAGCGCACCGTTCAGCGCCTCCACGTCGCACACGGACAGCTCCACCGGCCCGCTCTCGTCGCTCCCCGCCGCACCCGCACCGCGCAACCCTCCACCGCCCATCACGTACAGCACGGCACCGTTAAGCAGCGACACGTTCTGCACAACGATCCGCACGCCGTCCCGCGCCATCCACGGCACGTAGAGCACCGGACTCACGCCGTCCAGCACAACGTGGCGCAGCGTCACCTCGCTCGCGCCGGCAGGCACAACGAACACCAACTGCACCGTCACGCCCTCGCGGAAGAACACACTCGACGCGGTGCCCACAGCAGGCGGCAGCACGGGAGCTCCAC
>NW_894850.1:0-810 GCF_000209065.1 Trypanosoma cruzi | reverse complement strand
CACCACCACCAACAACAACAACAACAACAACAACAACGCCCTGCTAACGAGACTCACAGTAACAACCCTGCAGGAAGAACAGGAGACAACAAATATCGCATCGTAGACACCCCACACACCAGACACACACTCCTTCTGTTTCTTGTACTCCAAATGTATAAATGTGAGTGCGTGCATGCATTTAGTTCAGAGAGTGGATCTCTAAGTTTTGCTCTGTTGCCATGTTCTCATCAAGAAGGAACTTTTTAATCTCCTCGCTCCAGTTGCCCTGCAGTTGAATGACGGTGCCCGCATCCGGCGTCACAATGACGGTGCCGTTGCAACCCCATCGCCGCTGGAACTCACGGCTGATGCGGCGGAAGTTGAGCGCCTGGTTGAGTCCCTGCACGGACGTAACAAACTTCTTCCCTTTACGCTGCTGCACACGAATGTGCACCTTCTGCGCCTCCAACGCATCCTGCACGGAGCGTTTCTGCTGATCCACAAGGTTAGCGAGCTCGTTGTTTAGCATCACTTGATGTAACTGTGAATGAAAAATTTTTTTATTGACTTCGCCCTGACCCGTTTTTTTTTTCTTCTTTTTTATTTGTTTGCCCCCGCCCACAAAGAGAGAGAGAGAGAGAGAGAGCCTTTATTTTTTTCTTTTCGTTCCTTCCTTCCCCTGCGGATGTTTCCGCGAACACGCCACATTTCAAACAAGACATGTATGCAGGGGAAAGAGCGATAAAAGATTAAAAAAAAAAGAAGGTGAGAAGCTGCAGTGTCCATAACAACAAAAAAAAAAAGAAAAAAGAGGGAAAACACCCTCAT
>NW_894849.1:0-810 GCF_000209065.1 Trypanosoma cruzi | reverse complement strand
AAACCCATTCGTGTGTGTTTTTGTCACCGAAGCCACAGTCGATGCTGCGGTTGTTGCCGGTGCTGGTGCTGTTAGGCCAAACCCCAACAGTGGCGTCAGAAGAGCGTTGTTTGTCGCCATGTTTTGCAGCGGCGTGGACAACTTCACGGCTGGGGGAGCGGTGTGGGAAAAGGGACAATCGCTGCTTAAACATCCCACTGCTGAGCGGAAGAACATGCACTCCACGTAGCCACGTTTTGCGTTTTCCAGCAAGGTGTCCCACTTGGAGCTTGTTGTCGTCCGGCGCAGACGGTAAAGCTGCATCATGGACCAAAACACAGCAGGTTCACCCACGAGGAAGAGAAGACCACCAATGCGAAGCTGTTCATTTTCTTCCAGTTCTATCAGCTGCTGCTGAAGCGATTCCTCAGTCAGCAGGCGTGGAAGAATTATCGTCGACGACGAAAAACGGAGGTGAACTATATGCCTCTGGTACTCCTCAGCAACACTGTACGGTTTTATCTCGAACTCTCCATCCAAGGCTGCCTTGAGTATCACGTGACGCTCCTTCTGCAGCTGCAGTTGCTGAAGCCCAATGAATGTCTGACTGATTTGGGTCTCATCTGCAGCTGCACGTTCCACATCATGAGAGAAACGACACGATGATCCCCACGTGCAGCGGCCTCGAGCAAAGTGACGGCATACTCGCTGGCTTTTCGGGGCAGCAGGCGGTACACTTGAACGCAAATTCTCAGTGATGATCTGTGTCATGGTACCCCAAAACCACACAATGTCTCGGCAGAGTTATTAAGTTACAAACTAGAGAGTTTC
>NW_894848.1:0-810 GCF_000209065.1 Trypanosoma cruzi | reverse complement strand
CGCCCAAACAAACCCTGAACTTATACGCTGCTGGAGGGAGTTTCGCGAGATCTTGCCCACAAGGGTGCTGCAGTCGGCGGATCGTTTTCGAGTGGCTGCTGCACCACACGTTGTGGTCTAAATTTTTGTTTCGAATTATGAATGGTGGTGGTCAGAGGCACTCTCTTTCAATGTCTGTTTGCGTGTTCACACACTGAACGCCAAACAACCCTGAACTATCCGCTGCTTGGAGGAGTTTCGCGAGATCTTGCCCACAAGGGTGCTGCAGTCGGCGGATCGTTTTCGAGTGGCTGCTGCACCACACGTTGTGGTCTAAATTTTTGTTTCGAATTATGAATGGTGGTGGTCAGAGGCACTCTCTTTCAATGTCTGTTTGCGTGTTCACACACTGAACGCCAAACAACCCTGAACTATCCGCTGCTTGGAGGAGTTTCGCGAGATCTTGCCCACAAGGGTGCTGCAGTCGGCGGATCGTTTTCGAGTGGCTGCTGCACCACACGTTGTGGTCTAAATTTTTGTTTCGAATTATGAATGGTGGTGGTCAGAGGCACTCTCTTTCAATGTCTGTTTGCGTGTTCACACACTGAACGCCAAACAACCCTGAACTATCCGCTGCTTGGAGGAGTTTCGCGAGATCTTGCCCACATGGGTGCTGCACTCGGCGGATCGTTTTCGAGCGGCTGCTGCACCACACGTTGTGGTCTAAATTTTTGTTTCGAATTATGAATGGTGGTGGTCAGAGACACTCTCTTTCAATGTCTGTTTGCGTGTTCACACACTGGACGCCAAACAACCCTGAACTATCCGCTC
>NW_894847.1:0-810 GCF_000209065.1 Trypanosoma cruzi | reverse complement strand
TTCGCTTATTTTATCTCTTTTCCCTTGTGAAGATAAAACCTTTGTGTGGCAATTTCATTAGTTCATCTCTTTTTATTCATTTCATAGTTTCTTTCAATTGTCTATTTTGCACTAAATTTACAAAAAGGCACTAAATTTACCAAAAAATAAATTCCTGACACTAATGGCGGAGTTATATATGTCACTAAATTATAGGATATCATTCATTTTACATCGTGCATGCAGGTTCTATATGCAGGTTCTATTAACACCATAAAATCATCATAAAATTCTGCAAATAATTTGTTGATTCAAAGAGACTTCTTTCTTTCTCGACAATTTAAAATCTGTGAGAATTTTCAATGAAAAAATTTTAGAGAATATGAAATATTTTTTCTTAATTATATAATTATTAATGCAGATGAAGCGCAGCCAAACGCAACAATGGAAACTCGAGTTGCAGGACAAGGGCAACCCAAAAGGGTTGGCCGATGGACACTGGCTCAGTTGCGCCAAACCGATGGTAATTTATTTCTTTTTAGTACATTTAATTCATTAATTAGATATGAGCACCTTTAGATTGAAAGAAGTAATTGCATATCGGAGAGCAATTGTTTCAATGTTTTTTTCAGGTAATGTTACCCTTATTGTAATCAGTGTAATAACCGATTGTTTTAATTATGTAGTCTCAAATGTTTATGAAAAGTGAGGACCATGCAATGCTTCATTTATGAATGTTTATGTAAACATCACATTTTAGCACCAACCATATTTAAAGCATCCCTACTCTTCTGGTACTTACATTTGTATGCATATGAATCTGCAATTATG
>NW_894846.1:0-810 GCF_000209065.1 Trypanosoma cruzi | reverse complement strand
CACTCTCTTTCAATGTATGTTGCGTGTGCACACACTGGACACCAAACAACCCCTGAACTATCCGCTGCTGGAGGAATTTCGCGAGCTCCTGCCCACAAGGGTGCTGCACTCGGCGGATCGTTTTCGAGCGGCTGCTGCACCACACGTTGTGGTCTATGTTTTTGTTTCGAATTATGAATGGCGGGAGTCAGAGGCACTCTCTTTCAATGTATGTTTGCGTGTTCACACACTGGACACCAAACAACCCTGAATTATCCGCTGCTTGGAGGAATTTCGCGAGCTCCTGCCCACAAGGGTGCTGCACTCGGCGGATCGTTTTCGAGCGGCTGCTGCACCACACGTTGTGGTCTATGTTTTTGTTTCGAATTATGAATGGCGGGAGTCAGAGGCACTCTCTTTCAATGTATGTTTGCGTGTTCACACACTGGACACCAAACAACCCTGAACTATCCGCTGCTTGGAGGAATTTCGCGAGCTCCTGCCCACAAGGGTGCTGCACTCGGCGGATCGTTTTCGAGCGGCTGCTGCACCACACGTTGTGGTCTATGTTTTTGTTTCGAATTATGAATGGCGGGAGTCAGAGGCACTCTCTTTCAATGTATGTTTGCGTGTGCACACACTGGACACCAAACAACCCTGAACTATCCGCTGCTTGGAGGAATTTCGCGAGCTCCTGCCCACAATGGTGCTGCACTCGGCGGATCGTTTTCGAGCGGCTGCTGCACCACACGCTGTGGTCTATGTTTTTGTTTCGAATTATGAATGGCGGGAGTCAGAGGCACTCTCTTTCAATGTATGTTTGCGTGTTCA
>NW_894845.1:0-810 GCF_000209065.1 Trypanosoma cruzi | reverse complement strand
TAAAATGAGTGCCCTCACCCCCAAATCAAGATGAAACCCAAAACAAAATTTCCGAGCGTGGGACTACCAGCGCACACACTCTCATTACTCCCGTAAAGCAAACCACACACACAGAGGGAGAGAGAGAGAGGTCGCCCACTCAATGCAATAAAAACAAAACAGAAACAGTTACGGTGCTCCGCCCATGCAGCCAGGCAGGACGGCAGCGGTGCGTGTCGTGCAAAAGAGAGCACCAACGGGCCTGCATGGGTGTGCATGCATATATACAATGGGCACATTATTGTGTGTGCCTCGTGGGGTGAGGTGAGGGCGAGAGTCCATGCAAGGGGACACACACACAGAGAGAGAGAAGGAAGAGTGTGTGTGCGGGCGGTGCATGGCTCTCTCTCCCTCACTCTCACACGGCCACCGCGGCAGCAGCCGCACAAGCAACAACAAGAAGAAGCAAAAGAGGGGAGGTGGTGTGGGAGACCGCAGTGCTGCTGTCGCTGTCGCCAGTCGTCGCCGTTGTAGTTTTCATGGCTGCGGCCGTCACTGGTGTTTCTTTCGGATTGGCATCTTTATTTTCATTTTGTTTTTCCTCTTCTGTCCCTGCACCATCAGCTGCTGGATCACTACCGCCAGGCATTTGTGTACTTTTAAGTTTTGTTTGCTTCGCTGCTTCCTCTACACCAGAAGATATAATTGGCGGCCCTTCACCGCCTGCTGGCATCCCCCTTGTGGTGCCGGCATCATCTTCTTTGATTTTCTCCTCCTCCTTCTCCTTATCGTTTTTTTCTTCTTTCGTCTCACTCTCTTCTTTCTTCGCAT
>NW_894844.1:0-810 GCF_000209065.1 Trypanosoma cruzi | reverse complement strand
TTGCTACATAAGATCACGGTTCTGGTCCAGAGCAACCTGGACCACCACCACTTCAAGGCTGGTGTCATGCTGGGGGATGGTGAGAGGTATACGCTTGGAGCGGAGAGTTTTCCGCACCAGCACCGCCACACCGCCTCCCTTGCCGATGCGCGACTGTGCATAGAGCACGTAATCTCCAGTGTGCATACTGGCGATCTGCTCCGACGACTTCCAAGTCTCCTGAATGGCTATTATGTCTGCTCCTTGCGCCATTAGTGTTGCGAGTTTTGACGGCGTGAGGCAAAAAACGTTCATCTGGAGTACTGCTATGGGGCCTGGGTTCTGCTCAATGTCTCCGCTTAGCAGTAGCTTTTGTCGTTGAGCGTGACATACGGCACGCAAACGGTATGTATAGCGCTGATAAGCGCCGATGGAATTCAGCAGCGGATGGAAATACCGCTCCGCGGGCAGCCATGTAAATGGCTCCATCTGGTGCCCTTCCGAACCCGTTTGTGCGGCGCCTCCTGCCTCTCCGCGGGCAGCGGATGGGCAGCAGGCGCTTGGCTTCCTCCCTAGCAAAGAGTACTAGACCCTGGCACCACGTTGAGGTGGCCGGCTGAGTCAGGGGACAAGTTAAATTTTTTTTTTTTTTTCTACTCTTATCAGCGCGTCTAGCTATACAATGCCATCTGAGTGCCGAATAGGTGGTCGAGCAACGACAAAAGTTTACTGCTATGAAGCACTGCCATTGAGAGAACTTTTCGAGGCGAAGGTCCTGTTCAATGCCCAGCCGTTGGCGCACAGCCAAGGTGCCTGGACATTCTAGAAGCA